>NC_089319.1:7954345-8254345 GCF_036669915.1 Pocillopora verrucosa
CATGCAATAAATTGGAGTGCATCCCAGAAGGGCTGTGTCGGTATGTCCAAATGAGAGAAGAACCTGTGATTAATAACAATTTGTGTCCAGTGGATAATTAAGCATTTTTTATATTGGATAATTTTGTTTTATCAACTGAGTCAATAATATGAATTGGCTGCCATTAAGACTTTCTAAAGCTGACAGTTGGAGCTGACCTTTTGAATGTTGGGGCTAACCCTCAGTGAAAATATCAGCTTTAGAAACGGTGGCCAATATATATTTATTTATTAACTCAGTTGACACAACCAAATAATCTTGTAATACCTTCCGCCAATGCAGCACCACAGTTTCTTTAGAAACTTACCCCCTGAATACATCATAATTTTATTACTTTAACAGGTGTCTGAAGTTACGCAAGCTGATTCTTCATACAAACTGTTTGTTTACTCTGCCAGAGGGAATACATTTTCTGACAAATTTAGAGGTAAGATCACATTATCTCAGTACTTTTATCATTGTCATCATCACCAGTCACCATCCTCTGTGGCCTTTTTTCTTTGTATTCAATTTGCTAACTGCAATATATACAGAAATAGGAATCTCCCTCAGCTCAATTTGTCTCAGCGACAGTGGCTGATAGCACTCTGTGTCAGTATTAATTAGTGAGATATTTAGTTATGACTAACTCTTTAACCTTGTGACCCCTAAGAGTGATCTTAGAGCATCTAATTTTGCCTTACAATATCACCCCTCGATCACACATTAAGGTCACATGAATAAAGAATATGATTACCAGCAAAAGAAGCTTTTGATTGTTTGAGAAATTCTCTTGGTCAGCACCATAAGAAATTTATGGGGAACAGTATGGAGAATATGCATATTGATGTTAGGGTGTAAAGGGTTAAAGAACACAACCAAAACTTTTGATGTAGAAGTATTCTTGTTGGGCTATGATCCATCACATTCTTTCCACCAGTAGCTATGATAAGCTGACTATCACAATGCTGCACAACATGCTAACATTAAAATTAACACACGCAACTGGAAACTAGGGTTTGTTGAGTTGACTGACAATTAATAATGGAAATAACAAAAAAAGGTTCAGGTCATGTCAGAGGCAAGGATAATAACTTCCTTACCTACCCCCTGGGCCTTAGCAGTGTTTAACTGTTTAATTTCCAGCAGTAATCAACATGTAACTTCTCCCTATAATATTCTATACATTATCCTGTAAACTGGTAATGAGAATACTCTCACTTATCAGGCAAAGTTGTTATCTTGATCTAACAGTAATCCACTTATTTCATGTCACCTAGTTAGTAATAAATAACTTGTCTTTAGCCAAGTTGAATGTCTGACGTTCTGTCTTTCCTGTTTTAGAAATTTCAGACAGAGTAAAAAATGATCAATGGAAACTCACAAAGGTTTTTAGTTTGAAATGATCTAATTTTGATCAATTTTCTTTGTTTTCTGTAAGGAACTTGATGTCCGAAATAATCCAGAACTGGAGATGCCTCCAAAACCTGTCCCTGATGAACTAGGGAGTGGACCAGAGTTCTATAATGTAGACTTTACCTTACAGACCCAGCTAAGAATGGCCACAGGGGCCCCACCACCACCACAACGTAAGTATAGCAATCCACCCAAGATATGGCGTTGTTCACCGTGAAGTTCTCTGTAGCTTAGAATAGGCAAGGCAAGAATAAGTGTCTTGACTGTGAATATATGAAAATCATGTGAATTACATGAACTACAAAATAAGAAAAAACAAAATATGTTTCTTATTCTGCAGTTCACATATTTATATGATTTTCCAATATTCACAGGCATTTATGCATCACTTCACTGGTTTATTTGTAACCAACATTAATTTAAATAATGACCAGCTCCCAGTGGCTTGTCAGCACAGTTGGTAGAGCACTGCACAGGTATCACAGGGGTCATGGGTTCAAATCTGGTACAGTCCTGAATCTTTTTCAAGCCTTAATTTCACTACTGCTTAAGCAGTGTTCATTATTGTGAAGATCACTTTCTTATCAACAAGTGCCCTGTGGGAACAAGGAAAATTTTGAAGGCAATTTTGTAACTTGCATTAATAACTGCTACAGTGGACTTCAAATCTGATGGTTGTATTATGATGTTAATGTAAGAAGTCAATTACATGTTAACAATATTTATTTAATAATTATCCCATGAACATTTTATTTAACTCATTAAATTAATTCACCCATATTTTATCTTATAATCTAAACAAATTTTTAAGAAGAACTTTGTAGTGGCCTCACAGAATATTATGTTAACCTTTTAGCCAACAAAGATTCTTATGCAAGAAAGGTGAGTAACATTCACATTTTCAGTCAAGAAAATTGGTTTAATTAGGAATTAAGTACTGTATTTACCAGCGTATAGGCTGCACTAAGAACTATTGACCTAATCTCAGGGAAAAAAGTTTTTCCAGTAACAAAGCACAATCAAGCCAAAAAGTTGAGAAAACTCTTTCTTTATATTATTTTAATTTTTAAATGGAAATATCTACAACAGACTAGAATCTCATCTTGCCAAGGGAACGATACTCATAATTGCTTTGTGCAGCAAAATGGAGAATAAGCTGCTTCTGGCTGTAATTCAATGGGTCATTATGCTGGGTCAGTATTTTAATGGTTCTCTATGCTCATAACAATGAATTGCCAAACCCTGGGAATACCATGGATTTAAAAGAATTGCTTGGCAAACTTGATGTAGGTCATTTTTGGTGAAGAAAAATTGGCTGTGTTTTCATTCTCTTTGTCCAAAATGCATTTAATGATCAAATTGGTAAATCAAAGGTAATCTCTATGCAGTCTGCACTGTAAGTTGAAAATGATAAATCTTTGCCGTGATTTATGATTTCCAGATGCGAATGAGGGGAAGGCGCTATCAAAGCCAGTCAGAGGAACTCAAGGTAACAGATGATACAGTAGAAAAAAAGCTTATCATCCTATGAGGTAATTGAAATGACATCCTAGGTACCTTTTTGATTCTGTTATTTTCTCCATTGTAGGGTATGGTAGAGGATGCTGAGGAGAAAAAAGTCTCAGGAAAAAACAAGAGATTGGGTAAAAAGGTAGGTCACTGGTAAAACTTTGTCTGAGTGTTCTTTTTTTTTTTTCATCATAACTTGTGAAGCAGGTATAAATTTGTAAGTTACAAACCAGAGATATAAGTGGAGTGAATGGTAAAATTTCAGTCACTGACACTGACTCCTAACTGGAGTCTATTTGAGTTGAAGTCTTCTGGAGGATACATCACTTTGAAAGTGAAGTTGGAATCTTGACTAGATAACAAAATTCTTGTGGTTAACACCCCACACACTGCTAGGATTTAAGAGGCATTTCTTTCATAATTTTTGTGAGTAGATTTCGATCTGTACAACAAGAATAAAGGAAATAATCACCAACTCAGTAAGCTCTTGATTGTAAACCAAATTTTCCTTGTTAGCACCTTAGGAAATGTTTAGAGAACAGTATGGAGAATATGCATACTGATGTTAGGGTGTGACAGGTTTATAATGCTTAGCAATGGGAAATACTACCATAGGAGTGATGATACTCACTGATTCTTTGAATTTTCTTTTTTCTTCTCAGCAAGACTCAGATGAGCCTGAGAAACTTTTGAAGTAAGTTTATCCCATATCCTTGAAAACTGAACACACTTGTTCAATCAAACCTTCTTTGGATTTGTTGTAGGGCAGGGGAGCTTAAGATATTATTGAGAATTATTATTTACCAAATGAATTTAATTGTTACCAGAATAGTGAGGCATAATGTCTGTTCTTATTTGACTTCTCATTCAATTTTAATAGGGGTAGGAAGTGGAATGAGGCATTAGTGAAACCTAATCTGAATTATAATGATTTCTTTAATGAAGACACTGGCCAAGAACCTGGTGAGATCATCAAAATAAATGACAGTCTTCAATATTGCATTTTACTTGCATTAATTTTAAAATGAAAAGAAATAAGACTTATTTTAAAGAATTTACTACATGTAGTCACCCAAAACTAAGGTAGTGGATTTGTGTGTTGTATAATACTAATTACAATGTTTTGTTAAAGTACACTAAGTTTTTTACTGACTCTTGTCAATATATTTTTCTTTCATTCTACTTAAATACAAATAAAAATTACATTTTGTACCTAAAGGAGACCAAAAATTATTGCTTTCATTTTTGCAGGTCTGGTAGTATGGCAAATTGAAAATTTCCTGCCAGTTTCAGTTGATGAATGTAAGAGAGTCATTTAAAATCATTTTAATTTGAAATGGCAAACGGGCAGTAAAGAGAATGATTTTTTAATTCTTCTTATTTTTTTTCTTGATAGTGTTCTATGGAAAGTTTTATGAAGCTGACTGCTACATTGTTCTCAAGGTGACTTTTCTTTAAAGTAATTTTGGTCTTAGTCTTGGTTTCAAGGAGTTGACTTTGTACACTTCTTCTTTGCTTGTCCAGTGGTAACTGATACTTTTTACACATTCAGACTAGTTTTGATGACACAGACCAGTTGTTTTGGCAAATATTTTACTGGATTGGAAAAGAAGCTTCAGTAAGTGTGCCAACCATTTATTAAGTACAAAATAAATAATTTATAACTCATCACTGATTATAAATACTATTGAGAAAGTTATTAATGGTTTATTATCCACTCATGAATGTTGTTGAGCACCAGACTTCCTTGAGGAAGGTCAGGAGTTCATGCACCAGACTGGACTAACACTCAGGGTCTTAAAATAACTGAAGCAAATGAGCTGCCTTTGCTTTGACATCCACAAACAGTTAGACATTCTTGTCTTCTTGCATAAAAGCAGTAATTTATTGGTTCCGTCTCCTGCATCTTCTTTGTACTGGTTAGCAGGGGATGCTAAAGAACCCACACACTTCTCGCAAAGAGTGCAGAAATGCAGCTCCTGGTGTTCTAGACAAGCCTTGTTATTGTCTAGAGAAGCACCCATTTAAACCAGCTTTAAAGCTTAACTTAGTCAGACTGTCCTTAATATTGCAAATAAATAAATAACTATGATGGTGGAAAATCATCTTTGGAAGAAATCTCCATTTGAAGCTACCATACTTTGATCTTGAGTTAGATAAGCCTCATGACTATGAATTTATTGTTTTGTTATTTAGCTTGACAAGAAGGCTTGCTCAGCTATCCATGCTGTAAATCTAAGAAATTTCCTTGGTGCTGAGACACGGACTGTGGTTAGTTCTTCGTTGTTTACTTTTGCTTCTGTACTTCTGTTAGTTCATTTGACAAGTGTTGAATTGATAGGTCACAAGATCACATGTCAGTCAAATATGAAAATTAAAAATAAAAGCAAAGGTTGGCAATAGTGTAGGACTCCTAAGTAATGGTATCTTTTGTCTCTAAAGCGTGAGGAACAGGGAGATGAGTCAGAGGAATTCTGTGAACTGTTCGAAAATGGCCTCAATTATGTTGAGGGTAAGGAATAACATTTTAGCAGTATGTGACTGTTTGTTAAATTGAGTAACTTGCTTTCTTTCAATATTAGCCAGGCACATAATGACTTAATTTAGCACTGACAGCAGTTAACCCTTAAACTCTCAGAAGTGCTTAACGCATAACTTCTCCTTACAATACCATTAAGTTGTCCAGCTAACAGGTATTGAGAATACTTAAACTGATCAGGTAGAAGTTGTTATCTTGATCTAACACAAAATTCCCATAACTAATTTAATTTATAAGGAAATATGTAGAAGTTAGAGAGAATAACTAACATTAAGATCCTGGGCATGAAACATTTAATAACATTATCTAATATGTTGTATAACTACAGGTGGTACAGCTAGTGGATTTTACACAGTTGAAGATCCAGTAAGTATGTACAAATGAGCTTCCTGGTGGTGTAACAAGGCTACCTCAAACTTTACCCAAGCTTTGAAAATTTTAGCTTTATATGTTCATGATCTAGTGATCCTTTGCAATGATTTGTTTGTGAAGATTGTTTCAATTTTTTGTTAGATCTACCCTACAAGGCTCTTCAGGATTCTCAATCAATCCAAAGTACAACTTGAGCCAGTAAGTTCTTTAATTTGTAACAGTGTTCATCCTTCTTCTTTCTTGCAAATTTTCATTTTGGTTTTATCAGTTCACATTCTATCATTTGCACACTCCAAGAATACTCTCTTGGAATACATGTATTTATAGATAAATATACAAACCTTTTTTTTTTTTGCTGGGTAGGTGGAAGTGAGCACTTCATCTCTGGATCCAACTTTCTCATTTGTATTAGATGCTGGACTTAAGATGTTTATTTGGTCTGGAGCAAGGGTGAGTGTCTGATTGCTTTTGATCTTTAAGTTGTTTGTATCACAGCCTTGAATGATTATTTGCAAAATCCCTTGGAGATACTGTTGTGTTCCCATTTTTGAAGGTGACTTGCCAGACTTAAGAACAGTTCTCTTTTACTTATATGAAAGCCACTTAACAAAAAGAGTTCATCTTCTGTTTTATCTTCTAGGCAAAAGGAACAATGAAAACAAAAGGAAGGTAATTAAAAGTGATGGGATAATCTTTGGATATTTTATAATTTGTGTAGCTCATATTAGCGGCAAATACAGAGTTAACTGATGGATGTTGTGTCTCTCAACTTGGTCTCACAACAGGTTGTTTGCAGAAAAGCTGAACAAAAATGATCGTAAAAACAAAGCAGAAATTATAATGTGTGAAACGGTAGGAGCAAAGTGTTAATTGGTATTTTTAGCATGTCTGTGTCAGAAATATGTTGAGCTCTCTCAAAATATGTTAAGAGCACTCACCTGATAATTTCAGTTTTGGGTAGACACCAGCCATTTTTTCTGGGATGTTAAGTGTCTTTTCCCTAATGATGCCATTCTTTTCTCTGGAGCATAATTAGGTAAACCTTATGTTGGTTGATAGAGCCAAAGGTATATTGGGATAGGTTAGCATCCTGTCAATTCCTCAAGTTTGTCCCAAATATTACATTTTAAATACATCTGCTCTATTTTCTGGCCACTCTTGTAGAGTTCTCCTTTGATATTGTTTATAAGGAAGTCTTGAGAGAAAAAAAACCAGGGCCCAGTTGCTCAAAGGCCAATTAGCCCTAACCCAGGGTTAAATTTTAATCCAGCTTTCTTTATTTCTTTGTTCAAAGGTTTTTGGGAAAATTTTTCACTATTCTTTTTAGAACATCCAATGATCAAATTGCAAGCAAAAAGATTTGAACTGAATTTTCTCTTAAAGTTTTCCGACCTGAAATCAAATTTCACACTAACCCTGGGTTACCTTAACCCAGCTTTGATCAACCGGGGCCAGGTGGCAAAGATGACTCTCTAACCCCTCAGAGTGATCAGCAACTAATTTCTCCCCATAGTAATACTGCTAATTAATTTATTAAGATCATGAGAATAAAAGAAATGATCACCAACCTAAGAAGCTATGATTGATGTACAAATTCTCCTTGTCAGTACCAAAGGAAATGTAATAAGAAGAGCATAAAGAATATAGATACTGATGTTCGGGTGTAAAGGGGTATAAGATTATTTCAGATCAATAGTGGCATTTTGTTGATGTGTGTAATTAAGGAAACTGGCCCTTCAGAAAGGAATAACTCATGAAAAAGCAGGCCACTAGTGCTTCTGGAGAACACTGCTCTTGAGCTACATTGCATCTAGAATACCTAAAAATGATTTTTATTTCCACTTGTAAAATATTCGCTAAATTCAAGCTTTACATTAATCATTAATGCACTAAGGACTAGTCAGTTCTCATTGGTTCTGTCACATGGGAAACATTTTGTACCAACTGAGATATCATACATCATGGGTCATGTTATCCTATCATTTTACATCTTAGGGAGATGAACCTGCTGAATTTTGGAGAATTCTTGGTGGTCGTCCAACAGATGAAATTATGGTGAGTGACACATTAAGTGTCTGTATCAATAATAACAGTTTTAATCTTATAATTATGACTAATAATAGTTGTTCAACAAATGAAACAGTCAGAATTTAGTTTTTAGATATTAGCTTCAAGGGATGGACAAACAATCTAAGCAACCTTTGCAAAGAAATTTATTTTTAACATTTGAAAGTTATTATTTGAACTTTCAAAATTTTTTGAAATTATCTGTTCCAGACAGTTACTATTGTTAAAAGAGGGTATTACGATCATTTCCCCCCCATTTTTTTTTAATTGTGGAAGAAATATCCATAGTTACTTAAAAACCATTGTCCACTTGCCCCCTGCAATTTTATATTGATTATTTTTTGTAGGAAAAACCAGAGTACAATGAACCACCCCCTGTGCCTATTCTGTACCAAGTAGCTCTAGGACTAGGTTACTTGGAACTTCCACAAGGTATTTTCACGATATCATGATTTTTATCCTATTGGAACTTTTTGACAAGACAGTCAGTTAAAGCATACCTGTATACACCACCTGCACATGGTAACCCTTTACATCCTAACATTGACATCCATATTCTCCACACTGTTCTCTTTACTTTTCCTATAGTACTGAGAGGAAGAAATTGATTGACAATCAGGAGCTTCTTAAATTGGTGATCATTTTCTTTATTCTCGTGACCTTAAGAGGGCTAAGGGTTGAACAGCGCCAACTCATTATTATTGATATCTAATGTGTGTATTTAGGGCACCACAAGTATCAATTTTTTTTGTCTATTTTTATCTTACATATCAGTGGATACTAATGGAGGGAAATTGAGCACAAAAATGCTTGAAAATAAGCATGTCTATATTTTGGATTGTCATTCTGAGATTTTTGTTTGGTAAGTAATAGTGTCTATATTTTGGCCTTAATGTACCAAAATCCTTGTTTTAAAGTTTATTCTTTAAATTGTTAATACTTGATAGAAAAAAAATATATTTTGAAATTATTTAATATATTTTACAATTTTTATCCTTGGTTTCAATAGTCTTCCTTTTTTTATATTCCAAAGATTACCTTTGTAATACGTCTGATAAAATAAAATTTAACCTCAAAATACAAGAAATGGATATTTAGAACTGATTATGGTTCTTTTCTCCAGGATTGGTCGCAAATCAGCTCGTCTTGTACGTGCTGCAGCAATGAAGCTCTCTCAGGAGCTTTATGCTATGATTGACCGTCCACAATTCACTGTTCAGATACGTAACCTCCAGGGGTAAGTAGTGGCTGGGCAGCTTGATATCAGATCCTGATTCATGTCCAATAAAACTCCAACTTGTAGTATTTTTCTTCATCTTGCCATGTCTCTAGATGATAGATGTTTCACCCTTTAGTTTTTATACTTGAATTGGGCAATATACCTGTACATTATTTTGGGTTGTCATGTCATTTGGTCTTCTTTGTTTTGGTTCAAGTTAAAACTCCTTGAATTCTGAAGATACAATCAAGGCAAAGTGGGTAAATAATTGTTGTAGATACAGGCAGGGTTTCTATGGGTCCTGCAAAACCTGGAAGGGCCTGGAATTTTATTTTGACATTTTCCAGGACTGGAAAGTCCTGGAAATCTGCTTAACTCAACAAATAGTTTTCAGAATTTACATTATAAGAAATGTATACATACCATAAGAATAACTGAGTTTGAAATCTTGGGAATGAAATGGATTTAGGTGAAATTTGGAGTTCTGGAAAAATAAATCTGAGTCCTGGAAAAGTTTTGGAAAAGTCCTTGAAATTTTTTTCTGAAAATGGATATGAACCCTGTACAGGTTGGTCAATAGATGTAATGTCACTTTGAAATAAGGTGTATACTGTCTTATGTGATATCACCTTCTTCCAAAGATAACTAGTAATTTTTGTTTTTAATTCTAGGGCTGAATCCCAAATGTTTAAAGCTCGATTTATTGGCTGGGATGATGTGCTTGCAGTGGATTACACTCTCAGTGCTGATTATGTTGCAAAGGCATCAAAACAGCTCGGAGTCACTGTAAGTCATTTAGTATAAGTATCATGGAAATTTTGCTGTTTTGTAACAATAAATGAAAACTCAACAACCATTTTGAATACACTATATTGTCATAAACTTGGAATAATGGTATATAAGGTGCGCTTGAGTATTGACAAAATAATAATTTTTAAGGGTGCCCTAATTTCTGGGTAAACAAAAATGTCTTCTTGTTCTCAATCATGTACTAAGTTATGTTGAGAAATGTCTCAAGTTCGTGAATCTGCTGGTTACTTCCAAACAAATTGTGTAGTGATGGATGCATCAAAGCACAGATAAACAAAGTTCTGTGAATGTTTTTTGTTTTTTGTTTTTTTTCATAATTAGAATGCTATTAATACTGATGACAAATAATAGTGAAAGTTTCTTTTAATTAATCTTCTTTGGCCAGAACATAACCACAAAGGAAGCACAGGCTAAACTTCAGAAGGTTGCAAAGGTAATGTTGATGGAAGCATGATTATAAATTTAGTTGTCATTACTAATGTTGCTGGATACATTACCTTGCTGTTAAAGAAGCATTCACTCCTCTGCGTCTCAATCAAATTGAAATTCACAATCTCTTAGCAGGGTTGTTGCTAGGTGCCCCATGTGAGCAAAATTAGTTCAGATGAAAAAGCCATAATTGCTGGTAAAGTAATTGCTTGGCAAAGGAGGACAGCACTTATGAAGTTACGCACTTACTATTGTTCCATATCAAACATTATGTTTGAGTGGCCTCATGTGAAATTTCAGCCAACAGCTGAATTTCAAAGTTACAATCCTGTCCTTGGGGTGAACATCATGCTGTTTGCACTGCAACAGCACTCTCACTCAGCAGTCAGTTTGCACCAGTTGTAGGGCTTCTCTTTATTAAGCATCACAGTGGAACTGAAATTATATCATGTGCATGTTTGAAGATTTACTTTACCTGTAACTCTGTGGTGTGATTGATGGTAATCAGCTCATCAGCTTCAGCTGCTTAACTTTGTTTACTTTCATCCACCAGGTTGATCTATCTGCTTTGTTCACTACTCGACAACAGCCCATCCCTAATAATGAGCAGGTAATTAATTTTTTGACCTGATTTATCTGACAGGGGATTGCTTATTGATGGCATAAGCCCTTATTATTAATAGCTTTTATTCAAAACTGTTCTGTGTCCTTGAAGGAACAATATGTGGAGGAATGGAATGAAGATCTAGATGGTATGGAGTGCTTTGTTCTGGAAGGGAGAAAATTTGTCCGTCTCCCTGAAGAGGAAATTGGTGAGTTTCTTTGTTGTTTTAACCCTTTGACTCCCAGAAGTGATTAACATGTAACTTCTCCCTATAATATCCATACATTCTTCAGCCACCAAGTAATGAGAATATTCAAACTTATCAGGAAGAAGTTATCTTAATCTTAAAAAATTCTCATAACTTATTTACAAGGAATTGTGTGTTAGTTAGAGGGGAGAATTAACAATCAGATCTTGGGAGTTAAAGGGTTAAGGAAAGACCAGAAATAAGGTTAAGTACATCGTATCACCTGGTTTTGTACAAATGGATAACCTTGCATTGCTGTGTTCAAGTTTGTCTCTATCTATTGAGGAACAAGAATTTTGCAAAAGAAATTCATTTGGTTTGCTCTGATGCTGCATTTACAATGTTTTGGTTTTGATGTCATTATTCTGTCAGGACATTTCCATACTGGAGACTGTTATGTGTTCTTGTGTCGTTACTGGGTGCCAGTTGAACAACCTGAGGGAGAGGAAGATGATGATGAACCAGTGGAACAAGAAGAAGACTTTCAATGTGTTGTGTACTTCTGGCAGGTTATTACTGATTATGTATTCTATTTAACGTTAATATTTAATGTTGCAATGATTCCAAATGACATCAAAATATGGAGAGGACAAAAAAAAATGGTACACTGCTTAAGATTCAGCCATAATATGTATGTTAATATCATGAGGTTTAATTTACAATGATCTTAAAAGCTTTACTTGGTAGAACATTTTCCCTCATTCACTATTCAGTTGCCTGTTTGTTTTCATTTTGATTTTACAGGGAAGAGATGCAAACCAGATGGGTTGGCTGACATTTACATTCAGGTAATCCTTTTTAAAGGAGTATGCCAATGATTTGTTTACTTACTTTTAAAACCTTAATCAGGAGTGTTCACTTGAATGTGATGTCTGAGCAATCAGCAGAGTTTGCTTGTATTTGATGCCTGAGAAGTTAAATTCATAGAATGTAACTTGACACCAATCTAACAGTGATTAATTTTTCTTTTCCAGTCTTCAGAAGAAATTTGAGTTGTTATTTGGTGAAAAACTAGAGGTTGTGAAGACACAGCAGGTACGATGTATTCTGAATCAAAAAGTTAAGCAGTGTAGATCAGATCTTTAATTTTATGATGACTGACCAACCAAGTGAATGCTCAACAGTCTTCAATATCTGTGCTTTTGTTTATTTTTCAGCAACAAGAGGCCCCAAGATTTCTAGCTCATTTCAAAGGAAAGTTCATCATTCACAAGGTAAAAGTATAATTTATGCCCCAAGTGGGGAAAGGATTCCATCCATTGATTATTTTTTATTGAAACTAGGATTAAAGTGTTTAAGTTAAGGGGTCTCAACCCTTTACACCCTAACATCATTATGCATATTCTCCATACTGTTCTCTATACAATTGCTAAAGTGCTGACAAGGAGAATTTGCTTAACAGTCAAGATCTTCTCTGTCATGTCCTCTATTCTTGTGACCTTAATGTGTAATGCAGTTAATGCTTCACTTGATCTATCAATAGGGAAAACGCAAGGAGCCAGTGAAACCAGAAGAAAAGAATAAACCTCAGTTCTACCATATCCGCTCCAGTGGCGGCATTCTGGCCAAGAGAGTGATTCAGGTACAAAAAGAAGATCACTGCTATGGGTTAGCATTTTCAATAAAAAGAAAAGAACTTCCTGACATTTTACATTGTAGTCGTCAGAGATAGCATCACTTGTAAAGCTAGATTGCTCCTTAACTCTTTAAAAGGTGTAATCTAAGTTATTATCAATGTTTATCAGACATTTATACAGTTGCTGTCTTGCTTGCTTCCTTCAAGTGTATTTTGAATCCTAATTTTTGTTGTTGTTCAGTAATGTCCATTACTGTAGGTAACAAGTATATGTGGGTACATTTTATGCTGGTTTTTCTCCTGCTTTCTGCAGTCCTTTGGCCTCTTTAGGGGTATAGCATGGAATTTTTAGGGGAATTGAAACTCAGGGTACTTACATAACTCTTCACTTGGATATCCATTCTGTGTTTTCTCAAGCAACACTTTTGCCCCATTCACACCAGCGAAACATGTTCAATTAAATTTGGTTTAAATGAATGAAAATCAGAAACAGAAATGAAAAGTTGAATTTCCCATAGGATTCAAGTCATCTCTAATTTGTATTTTCAGTGTGCTAAATTTGAATATGACAAAGATCATTTTAAGCAGTTTTTATGAAGAAAACAATTTTTAACCCATGTTAAACAAAACAGCTTGAAAACATGTTTGAGCTTTGGTGTAAATGTGTTATTTATTGTATATCATGAGCATTGAGTGTTGCTTTTTATCACCCTAATTATCAAGTTGCAAATTTCTGAATTGAACTGAAAAATAAAAAACCTTATCTCAGGGAGGAGGGGTTGGGGGGTTGGACAGTCACCCTTGGGGCCCCCTCCCCCCCTTACCCTACCCTAGCTATGTCCCTGCTTTTTCAATCCAATTGTGAGTCATGCAGCATCAAAATGCTTCCTTAGCCCTTGTTTGACTTAAGTTTTACACTGAGGTATCTCACAAAATCAGAGCGTTGTGTATCTTATCAAAAATGATGGTTGTTGCTTTTATTATTTAATCTTCAGATTGAAACTGATGCTAGACATCTGAACTCTGAATTCTGGTAAGCCTCATCTTTGAATTTTTCAGCATGAAGTAGTAAATTGTGGTCAATGGAGTTACTACAGCTTACTGGAGCACTGAAGGGTTATTTCTTCCAGAGGTTACCATTATAGTAATGCTGGCTGTAGGCTTGTGAAGACAAACTTAATTTTCAGAAGGTAGCAGATATGAGAATGGTTAAAAACTATAGTTAGTGATTATGCAGTTACAAAAAAAATTCTCAACTCAGTTATGAATATTCTATTTTCCAGCTACATCCTGAAAGTTCCATTTGAAAATTACTCTGAAGATGGAATCATATATGTATGGATTGGCAGGTATTTCTCTCTCACCTTGTGCTGAATGGTTTGTTTCCACTGTTTTGTTCTCTCTTTGAAATTAACCTGAATGTTTCTTTTAAACAAACAGCAAAGTCTCAGAAAGTGAAGCTGATCATGCCAAGGAACTCGGAAATGAAATTTGGGATGTAAGTCAGAAAACTTCTCAAATTTAGATCTTATTTAGGACCCACTCCACAGAAAGAAGTTGGTTTTGAGAGATTTTTGTCATGTTGACTTGTCCATGTTGCTGATCTTTACCTTTGACAAACAGATTACCTGTGGTGGCCCATGTTAATTTTGTTTTTTGTTACATTTGTCTTCTCTGATTTTATTTTTTTCTTATGTGTATCTTAGAGTGGCTACACAGTTCAAATTGTCAATGAAGGAGATGAACCAGAGAACTTCTTCTGGGTGGGTCTTGGAGGAAAGAAAGACTATGATAAGGTGTGTGTTTCACTACCTAAAACTTTATTTAGTTTCAGAGGGACTATATCTCTATCAAGAAGCTTTGGGGTTCAGGACCTGCTTGTTTGATTGTTGGATAAGGCTATCCACTGGATAAATTGCTATCAGATGAATAGCACAGTACATTTTGTTGACAGTTATCTGCTGGATAGCAATTTATCTGCTCCCTTTATACAACTGGGTCCTGGTAGCTAGTTGGCTTACCACAAAGAGCAATACAACAAGCCCTGGCATTGAAGGCAGTTTTGAATATAGCTTAGTTATTTATTAGTAGGACCACAGTGAAGTGAAGGAACAAAAACTTGTATGAAACAGAATGGATGGGCGCTACATTTAAGCATTGGAAAGTGGATTTCATGGTAGCAAAATGTGCTCTTATAATAAGCAGTTGGTTTGAGCTTCCCAAGAATCACATAGAAGATAAATTTTTTTTCTGATATTAGTAGATAACTTGGTCTGTTTCCCAAGGTTAATTTTAGATTTCCTTTGCCCTCCCATAGGGGTCAGATTTTACTGTTAGGGATCATGTTTCATATGTGTTTTTTGCCTGTATCTTTGCAGTCTGCAGAGTACATCAATTATGCTCGTCTGTTCCGCTGTTCTAATGAAAAGGGGTACTTTTCCGTCTCTGAAAAGTGTTCTGATTTTTGTCAGGTGAGACTGTAAATAGGTGTATGTTTACTTAACTAGGGCTGCAAAAGGAAGAAAAAGTATAGAATTCTCTAAAGCTAGATTCTTGTTAAGGAGAAGTGTCAATAGTGTTTACTTGTTTTATATGAATTAATATTTTTGTGTCAAAAAATTGGTACTATGTAGAAAAAAAACTATGGAGAAAAATTCACAGAAATGTATTAATCTTTACCATACTAATGGAACTGATTTTAAGTTTTCCAGTGGTGTTACCATTTCTAAACCTGTACTTACCTCACTTTTTTGTTTGTTTATTTACTTTGGTTTAGGATGACCTAGCAAGTGAAGATGTTATGATTCTTGACACTGGAAATGAGGTATTGATGGCAATAATTGGCAGTTTTTTACAGTTTGAAATTTAGTTGTTTAACTCTTTAACTCTGAAGATCTGATTGTTAATTCTCCCCTCTAGCTGCTACACATTTCCTTGTAAATAAGTTACAAGAATTTGGTGTTCGATCAAGATAACAACTTCTACCTGATAAGTTTGAGTATTCTCATTACGAGTTTGCTGGATAATGTATGGATATTATGGGGAGAAGTCACATGTTAATCACAGTTTTCTACAGTGTAAAATTCCATTGGTTAAGTACTGTTTTTTTTGTCTTAAACTGATGATCAGAGCCGTATTGACATGATTAATAGACCAGTAATGTTTTAATTGATAAATGCCCAAACTGTTAAATTGTGTCAAGTTTATCTATTGTCCAACAAAGCAGATGCAGTCAACTTTTAACCATGTAACAGACAAACTGTAAACCCATTTCATTCTTCAGGTATATGTTTGGATGGGACCTCAGTCCAGTGATGTTGAAAGGAAGATGGCCATCAAAAGTACACAGGTATTTTTATTAACACAACACTGTCAGTGCACTTGAAATGCCAGCTTTACAGAGCTCTTTACCATGGCCACCTTACATTATCAACTCAGTTCATTAAACCAATTAATCTTGTAATACCCACCTCTGACACAGCACCGCAGTTTTAAAAAAGTGATCACTCCCCCTTTTTTATGCTCACTGCAGTTTAAAAGGGGGGGGGGGAAGGTACAGACCTCTTCTTTCAAAGTACAAGCATATAGAGGTTAAATTAGGGGTGCTTCTAAGACGCTTTGGTGTTGCCATGGTGACTTTCTGCATCAAGGAAACATCTTGATTTGTTTCATGATGTGTGGAGTTTTGTGCAATGATATTTTCAATTATCCCTCTGTAAAAGATTATGGTTGTAATCCTTCAAAAGTAAAGACTGAAATTATTACAAGTGAAGGAAAACTGTTATTGCAATATCTTTGTTAGGTTTATATTCAGCATCTTATGCAGCTGGACAGTGGTCCAATCAGGAAGCTGCGCTGCACCTTCAGAGGGAAAGAACCACACCACTTTACCAGATGCTTTCATGGCTGGGGCCAATTTCACGATCCAAAGATGTAAAATTTTGCAATTTAGTAGCCCTGAGCCACAGGGAAAAGACATCGACAAGCCATCTTTGAACATGATGGGTTTCCCAGTATACTTCTTTCCTGCCAAGAAAAAGTTGTTGAACACACATTTACAGGAATTAATGCTCGACAATAGTAAGGCTGCCTTAATTCTGAAAGCCACATTCTTAACTTTGGACAATGTGGTGCTGTTTATCACTCTACAGGTTCAATGATCATTAAAATGCTAGTCAGTTTTTCTTTTATTGAAGGAATGGAATGGGTATAAATCTGCAAGCAAAGTATCAGGGAAACATAAAGAAATGGTATGGAAAATGAGGGAGGTAATCTAAATTGGAGCAATGTCCAAAGAACTTTCAAATCCAGTTGACTTTGGCATCATATTTTCACTGGCAAGAACAAGTTCTTTCAGTTTTGCGACACCTGATAAATGGAAAGTACTCCAAGTGTTACACCTGTTTCTACAGTAAATCTCTTGTAGAAAATAAACCATTTTGCATTATTTAACATAGAGTACAATAGACTTTGTTTAAATTGATCTTTATTGATAACAAAATGAAGTTACTCTTGTTGAGAAGGTTAACACACTTTTTATGTCAAGATTTACAAAAAAACGTGTAAATATTTCTGTGAAAGTGTAATGAATGTAGGTTAATCCTTGCACTTAGAAAGTTTTGAGCCTTTGAAGCAATTTATTAAATGGAAAAACTGCAAAGGAACATCTTGGTCTATTGCATACAAGTATTCATTATTTTGTTGCTGCACACAATTCTTTATACTTTTTACTCTATTGCATACGATTTATGCCATAGTGTTTTTTAATAACCTATAAAAAAATAATACGACTCAATCCCTCAAACCAGCCTGATTTTTAGAATTTCCTTGCAGCTTGATGATAGACTAAACATACTGCTACGGCATACTTTGTCATCCCCAAAGGATGTTAAGAAAACAACATCCTTTTTACACTTCTCTCAGTATTAAAAATGACAAACAATTAAAAATGATACATATTACTTTACAATTCCAAGTCATTGATCCACTGATTGCTTAAGAAGCCACCAAAAAAAAATACAACTTTATACCAATTCTTTTTAAAGTTAAATATAATTATAATTATTGTAATATTTAGGGTGGATATACCACAAATTAATACTGTTACCAGAAAAGACCCAGTCCTTTCACTGCACCCTCAGTTCAATAACCTACTTCCCAAGTTTCAATATGTATTACCAGTTACTACTTCTACGATAAGTACCTAGTTTGCAACACCTGCTTTGGATATCAGAAATGTTTGTGTACCTCTTACTAGCCAAGTTCAAAGTCTTGACTGTAAATTATAGACCAAGTTTTTTCCTACTCAGACTTGTGGCCCAATTGCAAGGCAGAAAAACTTGTCTCCATAGCTTACAATATGGACTTAGAAATTGAGGTCAATAGGACATTAACCCTTTAAGTCCCACAAGTGACCTTGACAGAATTTCTCCTTACACTATCAGTACGATATCAAACAGACGTTAATGAGAATAAAGAAAAACATCAATAAGGGGATTATTGGTAGATCCAATTCCAAATTCTCCACACTAACATCACATGAATTGAATGGAAAATTACTAAAATGAAATCTTAGGAGTTAAAGGCCTAATTATATATTGTAGCTCCACATAGAAGAGGAAGATTCCAATTCAAAAGCTTTTGAATGTAAAACACACTCTGATTAATTGACCAATCATAGCATACATACTTATGAAGAGATACAATAATTAGTCATCAGGATCAAATCTGAGTTTCAACAGGTACATCATGGTAAAGATAACACTTATTAGATACAGTTAAAAAAAACTGATTAAAAAATATACAAACATTTTAATCTATGTCATAGGAATAACTAAGTGTATTACTTTTGCAAAATAAAAATAATGGATCAATGGGGTAATTTCTAAGGCTTAAAAATATATCTTAACTATGGAAATTAAATTGTTTTATTTGCAAAATGACCCTCAAGAACAATGATAAAAACGGCAAAGAAAACTTCATACTTACAAGGAAATGGTGACAAGCTAAATTAATGTACATCTGGTTTGAATTCTATTTGTTAGGTGGTAACATTCTTTGAAATATCAGTAAAACTATATCACCATCTAACGACAAATTTAAACAAGGACATTTTAAAGTGTTTCATTGAAGGAACTACAAACTGTGAATTCTATTTACAAAGAATGTTGGAAAACTTTGGGCCAGTTATTTTAACTAGTCTTCATCATCTCCAATTCAGCTGACCATTATGTTTGTATTTCGATTTTGAACAGCTATCACCTATAAAGAATCTTTCAGTTGATTGATTGTCTAAGGCTGCTTTCTTAGTTTAATTTTGTTAAAATAACTGGCCCTGAATGTTTGATTTCTATTCTATTTATGTTTGGTTAGGTGTTGGGGCAGTTACATAGTTTGAAGGAAAGATTCCGATAGCTCCATTGACTTGTCCCTTCCACCAATCAGGATTACTTTTATCCAACACTGTTATCCACTGACCTGCCGTGAAACTCAGCTCATCTGTGTCTTGCGCAGCAAAATTAAACAAGGCCTGCACCATCTCATCCTATTTTATAAAGGGAAAGAATCATTCATTTGACCCTTTGATTCCCAAGAGTAAGAAGTAAAATAATACACCAGTTTTATCGATTAAATTTTGACAATTTTAAGCATCATGTTTATGCAATTGGAAAGTTTAAGTCAACATTTGCAGTTGCTTTCGTGTAGGCTACTGGATAGATGTTTCAGTAAAAGCTGGTTACTGGTGGTCAAACACCTCTTGTAGGAACTCTCAGGGCCATTGGTTTAGCCTGTGGGCAGGGTTCACGTTTGGGATTTGGCACACAGCTCTCTATTATTTTATTGGCTGCTGTTACAAGAATTTAGTGAAACCCCTGCAACTAGATTATTTTTCTTTCAGAAAATATGTCAACTGTCTTTTTTTTTTCCTGATTAAACAATGGGTATTTGAGACTTATGGTTTTAATCAATAAGTAACAGGACTTTTTGTCATCCAGTTCTGTCTTAAGTACTGACACTAAAATAATCAAGCCATCAGACTTGTGTTTTTACCATTATTAAATACACTGCAAGGAATACTCTGATGATAGGGAAATTTTAAAAAATCACCAACCAAGGAACATTGTTCACAGGATAGATCACCAAATTCTTGGGTCGGGCCAATATGGATAACATTAAAGGCACACATGTAACTTACTCTTAAGTCTGTATCACTGAGGAATATTTGTTGATTGTTGCTGACTGAGTTTGTTTTGTGGTGCTCTACCAACATGTTGAGAGATGAAAACTTTCTTATCCACAAATAGTACTTCCTCTCCTCATTTTTAAAAATTTTGAAGTGCTGAACATGGTCACCAGTTCTGATGAAGAGAAATTTTTTATTTGTTATAAAAGCTTTGACCACCTGACTCTGCTAACTAAGTATATAGACATAAACTAAACTTGCACCCACAGGAAATGCTGTGGTGACCACTAAATACAGGTTGATCACTTATGACAGGTTCCACAATAGAGAGGTATCATTAATAAAAGACATTTTATTTAATAAAATGTACAAACACACTCTTGAAAATACTACTAGCATTGATTTCGGGAGATGAACATGGATTAAATATGCTTGAGTGACCATTCAGCACAGGTGGAAGACAATACAAACAGGCTTTTGGGACTTGGGTAAAGGGTGACTGCCACAGTTTAATAGAGGTGACAATTACTAAAAGTGTTGGAGAGAAAAGAATTTTGTGACTGACAACTTAGCTCTTAATACAGGGTGACTGCTTAATCCTTTAACTTCCAAGATTCCATTATAATTTCTCCTTACTGTCTGCAAATAGTTCTTGTGATGTTAGTTCAGAGAATTTGGTATTGGATCAACTAATAATCCCCTAATTGAGATTTTTCTTTAATTATTCTCATCACTTGTCTGCTTGATATTGTACTGATATTGTAAGGAGAAATTCTGTCTTGGTCACTCACAGAAGTTAACAAAGAGCCTCTTAATGCAGGTTTGGCTGTTGTAACTTAAGAAAGATGGTATGTACAGTGTGCTAAGTGTTCTCCTGTGATCAAAGCTATTTAGGGTGACCACAGGAAGAAACAGAGATGCAATGGACATTGTTTCTGAGTCCTGATCTAGTTATTTAGGAATTATTCCATATTGAGCTTATTTTAAGTAAATAAATGATGGATTAAGTATGCATAATGAGATTTAGTATATGACCTGGTAACCAGAATTGAGTTACCTAATTATACTGTTAACACTCAAAAACAACATTCAAAGCCAAGAGTTTATTTTTTGTTTTATTCCAAGTACCTGGATGGGTACTGGTTATTTTTCACAAAACCTGAGCTAATGTAGTTGGCGAACAGCAATGTAACAACATTCAATCTAAATACAGAAGCAAACTATTTACCACTCATCCTAAATAGGAGTTTGACATACATTTCTTATGATATTCCCACATCAGCTGCATTGGCAGGCATTCACCTTTGTTTGGTGGCTGAATCTCAAACTTACAGTAGCAACTGTAGATTAGTGAGGTGGAGTGTTGTGCTAAAGGGGTAAGTTGCGTTGTCAAGTTGTCATGGCACAAAAGAGCCTTATCTCTATTAATCCCTAACCATTCACTGACCTATAGAATATGCTGTGTTTTACTAATTCGTTTATAGGTTTTAAAAATTCAGTGATAAGGCAGAAATATTGCAAGATCATCCTTACCTAACAGACAGAGAGAAGTCTCCTGAAAAGTGACAACATCAAAAGAATTAACAACAGAGCAAAAACAACACCCATATCCTAAATTATCTTATAGACACTCCTTCTTAACCTTTAACTCCCATGAGTGACCAAGAGAGAATTTCTCCTCACTACATTTATACAATATCATGTAGACAAGTGATGAGAATAAAGAAAAATATCAATTATGGGATTACTAATTGGTCCGATACCAAATTCTCCAAACTAACATAATGAGAATCATTTGGCTAACAGTAAGGAGAATTACTAATGAGATCTTGAGAGTTAAAGGGTTAAACAAACACCCCTTATCTAACAGCACCCCCCTCCTTGCTGCTATGCTTTTAAGAGACCCATCACTAATAAACTCACTCTGCAATAGACACCCCCCTCAAACATAAATATATATATATATATATATATATATAGGAAGTCTGCAAGTCGATTTTCGCGTGGAACAGTGCTCAATACGTTGAAGCAGAGCAGGATAAATATTATGAGAGGAAAAAAGGTACGTAACTACATTTCCCGACAAGCCTGTTTCGTGAATCGCTTCACTCTTCAGGGGTTTAATGAAAGAATATTCATGTGACTATCGTTTATATACTAGGAAAATTTGCATAATACGCGGTAAACTTAAAAACTTTAAAGTTCAGCTGTTGCGTAGCAACGCTTTGTTTCTGTGTCGGCATGAAGATACGAGTTCGTTACGCTTATTTAGTGATGAGAGGTCGGGTCGGTAAATTATCAGGAATTTTTCTTTTAGACAGAGGTTGCATCTTTTACTGGAGCTGTTGTAGGGAGAGTTAGATGATAAGACGCGCCATGAGATAGAATAGTCAATGTTGTCGTTCTTGAGTGTCCAGATGTGTTTGCTAAGTTCGGTAGAGTTTTTGTGCTTGGCGTGGCGGAATGATGCGGTGTGATTTCTGTGTCACACCGCATTATGATATATACATATATATATATATATATACATTATGTATTATTCCAAACAGCATGACAGAGCAAAATCAGTAAGTTTTCTCAGTTTCTTCCTTGACTAGCAATGGTTTGCATGTTTTGCCTTGTTCATGGTCGGGTTTAAAGTAGAGGCATATTACTGGCTATGCTAAATATACCCAACCATTTGAAAGTCATACTGAACCAGAACCATGATTGACATTTACAAGAACTATATGGAAAACAGTTACTAGTAACAATAATTTGTGATCTCTTAGAGAAGAGTCAACAAAAAAGCAAAAAGACTGCCTAGATTTGTGACAACCCATAGCATGCAATTACCAATTCATTGAAATAAGAATTTTGCATTTTATTGTATGATTGATTGTAATATTTTTTTTTAGCAAGAATAAGTTAATTGTGAACCATTGTTAAAGTAATCAGTTGCCCAAAATCAGATGGAGGACATCAGTGCTAGTGATATCCTTTCACTAGAAAGGATATCAGGATAAAGAATAAACAGAAAATCCTCTGTAAAACAAAGGGAGTGATGCAAAGAAGCCTGTGAGACTACAGTCAGCTCTTCCCTCACAAAAAACATGATCAAGGCCACAGAAGGAAGAGGGTACAACTTCTTCTATCTAAAATATAATAGCCATGGTCCCAAGAGGGGCCATTTAAATATCGCATAGACATGACTGAACTGACCAATACCTGGTGAGCTCTCACTCTCTCGGATGAGAAAGGCACCTTCATGTTGGACCTGCAGAAGTGCTTCTTCTGCTTGTCTTCTTGTTATTTTACCATGGAACCAGCTACAATAACATTTCAGTACAGTCAGCAACAACAATAAATACATATTAAAATGTTCTTAAGTTATACCTTTTCTACATTCACTTCTTGGGTGCCAATTTGAGGGCCACAGGTACAAAAGTTGATCTCACACAAAACCATACCTGCTGATCAAATTCTTATGCCTATAGAAATATTTGTGCTACTGTCACTTTTATCAATACATTTAAAGTATGAGTAGCATGAATGTTTTCAAGAAAAGATCAGGTTTTTTAATGATTCTTTTTTCCCAAAAGCCTCTAATTTAAGAAGAAGAGCAAACTCTTCACCACACCCACAAATATTTTTAGTACATGATGCTAAATCTTTGGAAATTTCAGAAATGACCGAGTCTTCTAAAATTGGTAGGTATACAAAACAGCTGTAAAAATCTGGAATTCCATCCCTTCCCAACAATCAACACAAAGGTTATGGTCTTTGATGACTGACCATATAGGTGAAAGGTTTGTCTTATACCTGAGACCTTAGTTAAACTGTCGTAGTGGCGATCGAGGACCTCACTTCAAGTTCAGCAAGGAGTGAAAACAAATTAGTTCTAGTTGCTTCTTTTCCCCCTTGAAAGCAAAGTTGAAAATTCCCCTCACACAGATGACAACATGAGGTTCGCGTGCATTTCAAGCAAAAGTTGCAAAAGAAATAAATGAGAAAACCAAAAGTGCCATTAATTTCTCGATCAAATTATTCAGCAGAGACCCTGAAGCTGTCATAAGTACAATGTTCATTCGAAGAGGCAATTGTGTTGTGGAAATATGAGCTGTAATGCGTGTTTCAAAACAATCAAGGTAAGAGGCTTCAAATATAATCGATAACAATGCGATATGCGTATTGGATTGTTTCTGTTAATTGTAAATCTCTCAACGGCTCAGCACCGCTTAGTGCACAATCAAAATGCAGAATTACACGCACAATATTGCAGAATATCAGACGGAGCTTAGAATTGATCAATTGATCAGTCGCTCGATTTGAAACGACGGAAGTCAAATCAACTGAGGGGAACTTTCTGACCTATTAACTTGAGAAAGGAGATCATTTCAGTCAAACATCATCTATGGTGCAACCAAAGAATTTGTCCCACATTTCATAACAGCACATTCGACGTTTCAAATCACAAGCTAAAAAGCATTGAAATTCACTCGTGAATCGAAACAAAAACTTAAAAATGAAACTGTCACATCGATCTTCGGGTAAAATTTGAGCATACCTGTGAGGTCTCATCGTTATATAGGTGTTTGGAATCCAACCTTCTTGATCGTTTTGTTCTGCTTTATACCAATTTCTGTCCTCATCTTTGTCTAAGATCTGAAAATAAATGATATTTGGCTGCAAAATGATGCATAATCAAAGACTGAAAACCTGAAAGTCGAGTGCCAATAAATTATTTGAGTTTACATATTAAAAGAAACCCTGTTTACATTCAGAACGCTGCCTTTTTCGAAGGAGAGTTCGTCATCTTGAGAAGCAGTAAACTTATATTTCGCCACGGCCTCCATCGACAAAATTTCCTGTCTTCAACCAGCAAAATGATTCACCGAGAATATAATGGGTCTAGTTTAACACCGCCAAAATTCAACGCAACATGAAAACTGCTCATCTTCGATATGATTAATGCAGGAAGTGAACAGTAGGTTTTGGGACAAACAACTCGTTACCAGGTGAAACTCGGCCAAAAAATACGATTTCCTTTTATAGCAAAAAATTTTAAATGGCTGAGTTAGATCCCACGTACGAGTCGATTGAATTACCAGTCAGCTGACAAAAAGCTTCAGTTTATGGTTATCGAAGGTCATATCTCTCTGGGAAATTGCGACAAGAATTCTTATTTAGTGACTCATCGATGGGGTAGGTATTACTTCCGGTTCGGAAAGGGCGAGTTTCGTGTGAGTGAAGAATAAACGAAAAGAACAAAACATGATGTTGGTTGGTTTACTCTCTAAGAAACATAGGAATTTCATGAGGTTTTCACCGTTTAATCGTGCCACTTAGTATGGTATATTGCATGGCAAGATTTTTCAACAGTTTAGCTGCTTGTCCCAAAGAACGCCAAATCTAATTTCGTACCCAGATCCTACCGTGTAACTGTAACTGAAGGGCGTGGAAGGTACGAGACTAAGCCAAACCGAGCATAGTACGGGGAGGGGGAGGGGGGAAACTAACTGAGGGTTACTCACCAGTAGTCAGAATTGGCCAGCCTGACCTTTCAATGCAAGATTGGCCCAAAAAAAAAATACTCGAAAGTTACGAGAATTTAATTTATGCAATATTTCACAAAAGTTGAGAACTAGCCCCGTTCACTAGGGTTTACTGAACGACATTTAAGAAACAAGCGGTAGAGTTGTTTGTCTGAACTATTCAATCACTTGGCTCACTTTTGTAGTATTCACTTAGTACAACAAATATGCAAGAGCTACTTTTATCACATGGAAAAGGACGCTCGATTTTATGCGAGTGAATAAGATAATCATTGGTTATTGCTATGTGATAATCAGAAAGTCAATCAATTCGTGTAGCTCAAGTGTTCATTGTCTTTTGATGGCTAGACTTCTTCTATAAATCTGTCAAAAGGGTAGTAGATACGCTACTATCACGCAACATGTAGTCTCCGACACAATTTTATTCCTTTTTATGCAAACAGCACCAATGGCGATCTGCTCCACTTTCGAAGAGGATGACACGGAGTCATTGAAACAGCATGTGACGTTTCCTTTGTTAAATTTCCTCTAGTAATAGGAGAAGAGTAAATTCAATTTGGAAAATGACTGACTTATAACTGGTCTGAACAAACATTTCTCTTTGCGAATAAGCCAATATGGCAAAACTGTTACGACTCCTCTGCAGATATTTTTGTGTCGAAGGCATACTAAGGGGAACAGCTGTCGCGTTTACGATGCGACAGCCGGAAGTGATTTCTCAAACACTGAATTCCGCCTTACGATGGTCCGAGGAGCCCTGAAGTGCAACAGGGAAAAAATTAAAATATATCGTTTGGCTGTGGAGACACGTCAGTAAAGACCTCGCTAATTCTAAAAAAAGGCAACGACAAAAGAGCAGACCAAAAGCTGACGAAGGGTACCAGTGGGGATTTACTACTTTACACCTAAAGAAAACAAACATCGATGAAGAGGTAAAGGAACAGAGAACGTGAATGAGTCAGAAACTCGTTCCTCCTTTCCTGTACCCCAGTGATCAAGCTCAAAATTAATGAATCCTGTTACACAAACCCCAATCAAAATAAATCGATCGCGTGACAGACGTAAGCGAAGAGCGTCACGCAAACTAGTCAGAATAACACTGTTTCAAACTCCTTTCATCATGTCTCCTCGATAACACCTCTCTATTGCTTCAAATCCTAGAGACAGAAAAATGAAATGTTCCCTTACAATAAGATAAGGGTCTATCTTCTTTAGCTTAGCAACAACATCAAATTTGCGGCGGCGAAGAAGGCTTCAATCCTTATGAGGCCATATAAGGCCGAAGCAATTTAAATTACTAAATTTGGCGTCAGACAGTTGCGCACAAAGTGAAAAAAAAGAAAAACTGGAAAGATTTAGAACGACTGATTTTATTCGCATCCGGTTTCCTAATCAAAATACAACAATACCTACTTCTATTGAAATGTCGCCCTTGAAACAATTTGGAACGACAAAACCCTGCTTAACTGAAATTTTGATTGACTGCTCCATACAGTAATCATTGACTGATCCTTATCCTTAGTCCATTCCATAATTCAAGTAACCTTAAATTTTAAAATGTATCACCGTATCGATGAATGTCGAGAAAAACTACAAACGAAATTCTTTAAGACGTTGTTGTCAGCTGTAAGATTCTTTGGTTTGAAATATACTATTTAATCGAGAGAATGTAAAGAAGAATGAAAAGCCAGAATGGTGATGAGATTTCTCAAACCAGTCCTTCATCGATCATAGCCTGAGCCACTTTAACAAATCCACCAATATTTGCTCCTTTCACGTAATCCACAGATCCATCCGGCCCTGTGCCGTACTTGACACACTGTAGGTTGACTTGCTTCATAATGTGCTGCAATTTGGCATCCACCTCCTCTCTCGTCCAAGCACTTCTCAGGCTATTTTGGGTCATCTCTAAACCGGACACTGCCACGCCCCCAGCGTTTGATGCCTTCCCTGGACCAAACAACACCTTGTTTTTCTGCAACACTCTCACCGCCTCTGGCTGTGTTGGCATGTTAGCACCTTCAGCCACGCATATGCATCCATTCTTAACCAGTTCCTCGGCATCTTCTTTTCCAACTTCGTTCTGCGTAGCGCACGGAAGAGCCACATCACATTTGACACCCCAGGGTTTCTTTCCCTCCAAGTAAGCCACTTTGTAATGTTTAGCGTACTCGCTAATCCGCCCACGTCTGACATTCTTCAGCTCCAATACATACGCCAACTTCTCTGGTGTGATGCCGTCTGGATCATGAATGGTCCCTGCCGAGTCTGACAGAGTTATGACCTTGGCACCGAGTGCAGTTGCTTTCTCGCATGCGTACTGGGCGACGTTTCCAGAGCCAGAGATAGCAACCGACTTGCCTTTGATGTTGTCGCCTTTAGAAAAAAGCATCTCCTGAACAAAGTACAGCAGACCATAACCAGTGGCTTCCGGCCTCAGTAGGCTTCCACCCCACGGAATTCCTTTCCCGGTCAGCACACCAGTGAACTCGTTTCGGATCCGCTTGTACTGCCCAAACATGTACCCTATCTCACGCCCCCCTACACCGATGTCACCAGCAGGGACATCCGTGTTTGGGCCCACGTGCCTTTGGAGCTCGGTCATAAAAGACTGGCAGAAACTCATCACTTCGTTGTCGGTTTTGCCCTTGGGATCAAAATCAGAGCCGCCCTTTCCGCCGCCCATAGGAAGAGTTGTAAGACTGTTCTTCAGGATTTGCTCAAATCCTAAGAACTTTAAAATCCCCAGATTGACTGACGGATGGAATCGAAGACCACCTTTGTAAGGACCAATGGCGGAGTTGAACTGCACTCGGTATCCACGGTTCACATGAATGTCACCTTTGTCATCCCTCCAGGGAACTCGGAAGATTACCACTCTCTCTGGCTCAACCAACCTTTCCAGGATGTTATGTTTGTCGTACTTGGGATTCTTTTGAAGAAAATCCCACAATGAGCCGACTACTTCTTCCACTGCTTGATGAAATTCGTCCTCTCCTGGGGTTCTCATTTTGACGTATTCCAGGAACTCTTCGGGTGAGGCGTACTTCCCTGCCATTTTACTGTTAAAGTTAAACACGAAAGTAAATTAAAATATTTCATTCAGTGTTCAAGCCTTGTGATCCTCCCGACATGATGGGTATTAAATAGATGGATCAAAGTCACTATCTGAGAAACTGCGTACCAATCCCCCCCCTACCCAACAACAGACAACTGATAACATGTTAGGGTCAATGTTGGGTTAGGGAGGGGTATGGGGCGCAGTCGCTCATATATTAAAATTGATCCGAATCGAGTTTTAGACTAGTATTTCCTTGTATTTTAAAACAATTTAGAGTCGAGCAAAATCGATTCAAAATGACAGACTGGGGATTATTTGAACAAAAATGACGGGAGGTAAGTATGATTTAAATTTTTATTGAAAGATTATTCTTAGTTTTCTTTTTTTTTTTTTAATCGAGTGGTCCCGCTTTTAGTCACCGTTCAAGACAGGTGGAGGACAATACAAACAGGCCGTTGGGACTCAATTAATCCTTTACACCCGAACATCAGAATTCATATTCTCCATACTGTTCGTTGTACATTTACTAAGGTGCTGACAAGGAGAATTTGTCTAACAATCAAGAGTTTCTTTTACTAGTAATCATTTCCTTTATTTTCATGACCTTAATGATATTGTAAGGAGTAACAAGATGCCAGTCACTCTTAGGGTTTAGAGGATTAAGGGTGACTGCTACCTCTTAACAGAAGTGACCGCTTAATAGATTTAAGAATAAAAGTCATTAAGGTTCGACTGTAATGATATCAGAGTTTCCCCCCCCCCCCCACGCCCCACGTTCCCACGGAACCGTCGGTTGGAAAACCAATAGGAAGCTATTTCTGTCAGTCTTCAGTACATACTTCGTGGTTCTTTTACCCCATTTTTTTGATCCGGTCTTAACCCTTTACACACTAACATCACTATGCATATTCACCATACTGTTCTCTATACATTCCCAAAGGTACTGACAAAGAGAATTTGCCTAACAATCAAGAGCGTCTTTAGTTGATGATCTTTTCCTTTTTTCTCATGACCTCAGTGTTTGTTTTAGGGGTGATACTGATGGTTAGTAATCACTCTTAGGGGCTAAAAGCTTAAATAATTCGAGTTTTATACGATCTCAAGCAATGGAGGCGTCTTTGTCATTCTTGTTTATGTCACGAGGGTGTTCTCATAATCGGTCAACTAATCTTCTTTCTTGTTTCGCCGATGTAAAACTTTTTGTAAAAAGTGCATATTATGCAATATATGACATTGATGGAGGTACTGGTAAAATGATCAGTAACCTTAATGAACCAGACGCGTCTCGATATTTTCTCGACGTTATGAATGAAAGGACAAGTTTTGCGTCGTGTATGCGCTCATTTTAAGGTTCCTGGTTGGTCGTCTCATTGGAGTGCACTTCTGACGAAAAAGTCGCCAATGATACGTTTGTGTGGAAAACTAGTGGAGGTTACCAAAGGATTATACCAGTTTCGGGCTCATTTGGATGTACTTTAGTTCTTTTATTATAATGATGAATTTTGCTGAGTGATTGTGAGACAGTGAAATTCGATCGTTCTTATTGCTTCTGGAACGTTTGTAGTGCTGATTGTCGAAGATTTTTTTGGGCGCGGATATAGCTCGCTTGATTTGTAGAAAAATCAGAGTCGTCACTACACGAAAGTCGAAATTTGAGAAATTGAGAATAAGGAATGGAATTCTTGACATGTGTTGGATGTGGAGTTGAATACATATTGAAATATATCGTTCAACAGCGATGCATTCGACACCTTCGCTGGCGTAGCCAGTTTTTTTTTTTTGTTAAAAGAAGTATTTTTCTAAGCACTAGGCTTTGGAATGTACTTTTTAAGGATTACTAGGGATAAAGCTATTCTCCCTGGAAATTTGTTATGTTTGTGTTCTGTCAAGTTGCAGATACAGCGCGTAAAGCAGAACACAACTTTCAGATTGCGTCTTCGACAAGAAGGAAAGTCCTGAAATTTTTCCGAAAGGTCTGGATTGAAGCAGATATGTAACGATAAAGAAAATGAACGACACTTTTAAAAACATGTTTCGACAGTTCTTCTGTCATCTTCAGTTCTGAATAATACAAAGTACAAAAGCCTGAAATCTTACTAAAACCCACTGGAAAAGATCGGAGCGAAAATTGTCTACATCATTCGTCAGTGCAACAGTACGTGACAATTCACCTGGTGACTGTCGGCTTTTCCAGGCGTTCAGTTAGTAAAAAGGAACAAAATAGCTTTAAAGGCGCTATAGTCACGGCGCGGTGAAAAAGTGAGGGGTTTCCCACTCGCCACCATGGCGCTGTTTTAGCGTTGTTTTACCGACTGAATGCCTAGAGCGGGTTAGGAAAAAAGGAACGGCTTTTACAACGACGCGCTCTTGTTGTTGATTACTCTAGGGGACAATTGCTTTTTGACGCCTGACAGTGTCAAACTGGAAGAACTCAGTGCTCAAGCTCAAAGCACAACCTAGCCCCCTTCAGAAACAGGCTCAGTTGATATCTCGATGCTTATGATTGACTTTGTGACCTTAAAAAAAATGTTGTTGGTTAAAAATAAACAACAGTGAATTGAATAATTTGTCTATTGTACCCTCGATTTTAACCTCGAAACGTTTAAGAAGTTTTTAAATTAAGCAGTTAGGAGAGGACATGAGCACATGACGGACCATGACGCCGCGGTTCAAAACTAATAAAAATTAACTATGCGCATAAGAAGGTTTTATTGTGTCTACCGCTGTTTTGAGCGTCTACTTTGCATAGAAAAATAATTATGTAATACTTTCTCCTATAGCATTATGCAAATATTCCCTTTAGCAGTTATTTTTTTCTTCATAACACAAGAGCCTTCGGTATAGAACTCGAGACGAGAAAATAAAAGTAAATCATGGGATATCACAAAGACTACGAGCGGTACCTCCTTTTCGGCGAAGTCGGTCGAAATCGTTGATACGCCGCGGGAGCTCCTTGAGTGAGGCGCTTCAGTTATGGAGCTACCGCGGCATATCGACGTCCTCCAAGTGCTCCACGTGGCGCGCAAACATAATTATTTTTTAATTTAATTGATCTTTTTTTTTTTGATTCGCATGACGGACCTCGCCGAAAAGGAAAGACTGCTCGCATGGTGCAATATCTAGATATCATATGATGTACTATTCCAGGGCGTTGCGTAACTTTTGCTGAATTCATTCGACTGCATTAGTTCACTTTGTCCGGAAATGGATGAAGACGTGAAACTCGTGTTTAGATTAATGGATTAGTGACGTGTTTTGAATGAAAAATGTTGCTCCCAAACGCAAAACTCAAAATTTGATTGTTTCGTGCCACGTCCACCTTTGTTGTCACACTAAAGGTAGGGATTACTTGGAGCTAGTACAAGTTTACATGTACTGAAGGTCCCCAACGAACGAGAACAGCTTATACGTTTGTAAAGCAATATATTCTAACCTCTGCAAGATATCGGCGACGAAACGTTCCTGAAGAGCTGGAAGTTGGCTACTCACATACGCTTTGCGCTCTATTCAGTCAGCCGACAGTGTAAAATGTGTAATTAAGAATCATGTTACTGTCATTCTTCCCATCTCAATTATTCTTTGTTCGCGTATTGTTAGACATTGTCGATCCAGGCCTGTTGGCGATCAAAGTCCAGCTTACAGCCACGCGATCGAACCACTCCAATCAAAGCAAACCACTCAAAGAAGGTGTTTAAATTATAATAATTTCATTTAAAATATATCTAAATAGATCCGATTTCTGGACACGTCACTTAAAAGGATGAACAGGGCCATGAAGACGTGACCTCTGTAGATGAATAGTTTAGTAACAGGTTTTGAATCAATTTGGTTCTCCGAGACGCAAGATCCAAAATTTGGTTAATTTCTGTTTTCAAACCCACGTCTGCCGTTGTTGTCGCGCAGAAAGTTGAGATTTCCCTGAGCTGGAACAACTTTACGTGTACCCAAGTCGCTATGGAACGAGAAGAGCTAATGCATTTGTAAAGCAGTATTTTCTAACCTCTATATGATTTCTCTGATAGAAAGTTCTTGCAACGCTTCAAGTAGGCTTCCCAAGCACGCTCTTGCGTCCTACTCAGACAGCCGAACTAATCAATATTGCTGCCATTCTGTCTATCTCAATGGAACATTGTTATTTTAAAGATAATATTTGCACATCTCTCTTCGATCATGACCAAAGTCCGGCTTACTAAGCTAGATAATTTTCAGTTCAAAGTCGCAGAATGTTCATGATTCGAAAATAAACTACCTGCTACACGGCTAGCAAATCTCCATAGTCTTATAAATCCCAAGGAGGTAAAAATTTAATATCTGTTAAACATTAACTCCCGGTTCACGTGAAAGGATGGTGTAATCACCTCCCCCCAGGAAAATAACAAAATACTGTATCTGGATTGCTAGAAGGCCCTCGTGGTCTTAATTAATATACATACGAACGCGTCGTCCTTTACACGAATGAAACATTTAATCGGAATGGAATAGATAGCGAGGTCAAATGCACATTCACAGTTAGTTGGTTGCGCGAAAAAAAAAATTGAACTAATTACCAGCTAGTTCAATGTTTGCACAGCGATAAACAGTTAAATTTGGTGAAGCAGGGCGGGAGTGTTCTTGACTGACCAAATTCAATTTTGTTCGACCTGCCTGCTCAATTAATGCACAATGATATTGTAAAAATCCATTACTGTTTGTAGGACAGAATTTCATTTAACGAAGCAGCAAAACTGATTGCTATGGTAGAGACAAACCAGCTCACCGTTTCTTACTGTTCCCTTGTCCTTGCCAGGTGCAGAGAAAACTGAGTGTTTCACCGGCTTGAGACGACGCTAAGAATTTGAAATTTACATATCACTTCGTTTTTAAAAGTATCACATATGTCACGCAATCTTTCAAAACCCGTTGACGTGGCTACCATCTGATGAGATAATGACAGAACGAGGAAGGCATGTTCATGAAAGATCTGCCTTCAGAAACCGGCAAATATTAAACAGGAACTTAAGAATGACATTTCATTGATAAAACCAAAATTTGATTATATAAAGAAACTAAAATAAACTAAAATAAGCCGTTAATACCGCTAAGGCATCAAACGGGAAATATCACCCATTACTAGGTGATGGATGTCATCAGGCTTGCCTACTTAGTAGAAGTAATTTAACATCAGCAGATTTGCCCCAGTAAAAGTACAGTGATGTTATGGTTACTTTTTAGCGATGATTAAGATGAAGGCGTAGTACGTGACTATCGTAGTCTAGACTGCTGTGGGATTTTAAGCCACTAACCTTGTCTGTGCAAACTTTTAGCATACAAGGAGATTTCACGCCGTTAGTTAACATCGTAAAATCTTACAGTAAGCATCTATAAAAAAAACTGAAAGAAATTACGCCGTTATTTAACGGCGTAAAATCTTACATGTTATTTTATATATTACCAGTTTTTAGGTACTTTAGTTATTACTGTAGTTATTGCACAGCTTGCTTGCACATATAGATAAACTGTACTTGCCTTATTAGAAGCTATTTTACTTCCCTCCCACCCCTCCCAGTAACTCGTTTTGCTGGTCTGCTAGTCTCTGTCCGGATTTTCTTCCAGGCAGCCTTTTGTTTTTTTGTTTAAACATTATGTATGGGTATTATTTTATTGTTAGCTGATATATATCATGTAAGAGCACAGGCTGCCTAAGCTCACGTCTCGAGAAAAAACAAATGATTAATCATGAAAGCGTCACGCGTTGTGTAACTCGGTGTTAAGTTATCAGAGGAACCGTTAAGAATTTGAACATATTGTAAGGAATAGTATGGGGAACGAGATATGGTCGATTTACAACGATAAATATTTCGAAATATGAACATTTTACACGTAATTCAATAGTACTTACTCACATCTTGTGTGTCCGTTGTGGTTTTTGGCGATTTCTGCCGTCTAAAGCTTGCTTTTCCATCATTGTTATTCTTGTCTTCATCTTTTGGCAGGAATAACAAGCTTAAAACGGCAGAAATCGCCAGAAACTACGACGGACAAACAGGATGCGAGTAATTTTTATCGGCTGTACGTGAGACGTTCTCATGAATTAATGAAATTTATTGTGAAATGTTGGTAAATTAATAATCTTGCAATAATAAAGGCTGTCCTTTTCCCAAACATTGCCTGGCGTTTTGTTTTGTGGTTTAGACATTTCTTAAAGTGCTCCTGTTTTGGTTTGTTGTACCATTGCTCTAAGAAATAAGGTCATCTTTGTCTCCTGAGCCGCTTTATGTTCATGATTCATAAGATAAAAGTCGAAAACTAGCTTTTACTTCAGGTAAATTCTAAAAGTTGGATTATCTACAGAACGTATTGACTTCCGTTTAGTCAATGATCGATTGAACGCTATAAAAAACAAAGAGACAAGCAGACAAACAAATAATTCGCAACAAAGCAAGTTAGTTTTCTGTAGCAATCATTTGCGAAGGGGTCTTTGATACGTCACGCATATCAAAAGCAATTGTCTTATGTGCATGAAAATATATCTTCCAAGCCCTCCTCTTCTGACGCTTTCGAAAATTCAACTGTTTTACCACCTTTTGTTGAGGCCGCAAAAGCGAAATTTTCGCAAAAGTGAAATAACAATAACAATCACCACTAATATTGGAGGTCAATACACTGAAAGATTGTGACAGCGAAAATTAGGTGAAGTTATGTGGTTTCTTTTCTTGTGCTCATTTATTGGCGAAACGGTAAACAAGACTAACCTTGCATTCCTCGACAAGTTAAGCGAATGCACAAGAGACCCAGGATTAAGATGTCAAACGAATGCTTGTGGAGCGTAAAAAAATAAGCACAATGGCGACGATCATGTCACACCCGTCGGAGGGGATATTACTCTAAAAATTACAATGTCGGCCCACTTATGAACGGTCATGATATATGAGAATCGTAATTTAATTTTAAAAATCGTTGAGAACAAAATTCCAGAAGAATCCCCTTGTCTGGCCAATCATCTCATTTTCCATCCTTTTCATTTCTGAGATGGCGAGTCAAAGCAACCCTGATAGTAACGACAATAAAGGCCATGAGAGTCTTAAAAGCGGTAAGTACTAAAACATGGAACGACCTAAAACCACCTAAAACCACCTACAACCATCTACATGGTACATGGTGGTTTTAGGTGGTTTTAGGTCGTTCCATGTTTTAGTACTTACCTCTTAAAAGCACAATCTGCATTGTCTATCATCTTTAATTCCAGATATGTCTGAACTTGTGAATGAAGCATTGTAGATTTTAAACACCAATAAATGCCCGGATAAAAAATAATTTATAAATACCTTACTTTTGATCTTTCAAATTTTTCAATAAATCTTAGAAAAAAGAACTAATACCATATAGTCATTATTCCCTGTCATTCATTTTCTGATCTCAGAACTGTTGCACAACACAGCAAAGATGTCATACAACATTCCTTTCCAGAATATGGAATGTCCTTCCAAACAACAGTCATAGTAAAAACCTTACAGGAGAAATCTGACAATCAACAACCAATTCAACCTTTCCCTATTGACAACATAACTTATATTCATTACTCTGTAGGTCATTTCTCTTGAAGTGGTAAGCTGCAATGAGAATTTGGAGTTAGTAGAGACAATGTCACTTTGTTGATGCCTTCACTGTTATTTTTGCCTGATGGACGATCAGTGTACACTGTTGGGAGAAGAAAAATTTGGATCTGTTGATAATCTTGTTGAGCTAGTCCAAAGACTATTTCTATCCAAGTTTGCAAGAAAATCTTCTCTGCATCATTGATCTCAATCAATATCCAGCTGCAATAGTTTGGTTGTAATGTTATTTACTGCATTTAGTGTTGGCGAGTTAGGAAACAAATCTATAAAGGCTTGGCCATCTTCCAAGGATTGTGTTAAACTTGGATCCAGTGGAATAGAACCTAAAATGGCGATAAACACAATTAGTTATACCTGATTTACCTTTGGCCTCATTTTTTTAAAGCAAGTCCTGGTGCTCATCCTTTAATATAATTATAAATTTTCACTCACGTGCAAATTAAACTCATTTTCATATGAATGGTTGAGCACCAGGCCTGGTTTTGAAAAAGAGGCAAAAGGTAATTCAGAAATGGCCTAATCACAGCTGAAGGTGAAGTGTGTCTGAAAGATGACATCATTTAGAAAGACATAATTTCATAGTAAAACAGAACTTAGAGAGGAAGGAACAGTTTGAATTTCAAATAATGTAACCATCTACAGTGTCAGATGACATGAGACCTAATGAAATAAAATTCAACTCAATGATGAAAAGTAATGTTTTACATCATAAACTGAATTACGCACACATTTTGATTGGTTCTTTCTCATGATCTTCTGGGGGATAGTTGCATAAATGTTGTCATCATTAACAAATTTTGCTTTGTTATCATATAAAACAAACAAAATTCTATGTTGCTGTGGGTCTGTACAGTAGGAGATCATAGAAAACATCAAAATGTGCCAGGAAAATCAAGGAACCACTTGGCCTTCCCTCACATGCCACCTTTTTGCTCTCACCACATTTTGACATCATCTGTGATATATGACTGAACAGACACATGGAAACCTGCAAGAGTGGTTACTTACAATGTGTTCCACATGATACAATTTCACTAGAGAAGATAGAAGGTTTTCAATTTTGAGAGGTGATCATGGAGGGCAGTATAACTATACTAAGTCTATCAAAATACTAGAAAATAAACTATCACCTAAAAATGGTATTTTGCAGCTGTCTGCTAATGCTTCTCCTCCTCCTTTTGAAAACACATTTGTACATTCCTAAAACACAAGACAATTGTTGTGAAATAACCAATATTGTTAGGAAAATGACTTGAAATTATGAGACCTGGCAGACACTAGCACTTACACTACAGTGAGAACAGACAAATCCACTCATGTTCTCCACCACACCCAAGACTGGGATCTTTGTCTTTTGGCAGAAAGTGAGTTCTCTTCTGACATCATTAACTGCTACTCCCTAAAGGATAACAAAAGCAGTATTCATGATATTCAACTACAGCTGGTATCTTTTGTCCCTCTGACTTCTAAGAGTGACTAGCATCTAATTCTTCCTTACAATATCTCCCCAGTAACACATATTATGGTCATGAGAATGAGGGAAATGATCACCAACAAGAGAAGCTCTTGATTGTTAAATTAATTCTCCTTTTTCAGCACCTTAATAAATGTATAGAGAATATTCATACTGATTTTAGGGTGACATGTCCCACTCAAAAAGACTTCAAGGGGAAAATTGGTTTCATCAAAGAGGTGGTGTTTCCTAGTGTAGTCTACATGGTAGCTAAAAGGTTATTAGATGAAAATTACAATTTCCCAACATACATGGTTTTACCAGTAATCATAACCATTAAAATTTCCTCAAAAGTGATTGGTGCATTAGCTGCATTATTTTTCACTAATCATTCTGTAGAGCTGTAATCAGACAGTTGGCTCTAATCAGACAACTGTAATAGGACAGTTAAAGTAGTCAATCATACAAAGGCCACTCAGCCAAATCCACCAATCACAGAATTAAACACAACAACCATAGCAACAGCCACTTATCCATGAAAAATTGAGGAATTTCCAAAATGGAGAAATTTTTTTACTTTAGACATCATCTCTACTGGAGATATTTGACCTAAATGTGTTTGTGGTTTTCGGAAATTGAAACAGTTATGATTAGTTGGTAACAGGACTTCTTGTCATCCAATTCTGTCTGTAATCACACGTGATTGACAAATTGGACTCCCCCTTCGTGGTTGTCCAATTTTGTTAATCACTCATATGTTTACAGAGCAAATTAGACTCCACTTAGTCCTATTATAGACTCCATTATTAATCTGTTACATTACAAAGAGTGAGAGGTACTAATTTATCTGTACATTATTTTATCTCTTTACACAGGAAGAAAGTTAACATTGTATTCACAAAACTCTGGACTCCTCCTCTCTATGATTTTTGCAGGGACAAGAACCTATAACTATGACCTGAGCCCACAGGGACAACATCAAATATAGCCATTTGTACCTGAGGAGTAGTAACAAGAATGGCTCCATCTGGATTGTAGTCTCGCAAATTCTCTACAACAGTTATGTGCTCGTCAGATGTCCCTAAAGTTAAAACAAAGTTTTCTCAGAGGTTCATTTGAGTTCTCTGTCCAGTTGATTTTGTTTCTCCATTCCCTTCTCCCAAAAAATCCTAAAAATCAGACCATCTAGAGTTTCATTACAATTTTCCATTGAACTCGTTTCAAATTCTTATCACCCTTCTGTATTACATTGAGTCAATAATGACCATTGCTGTTGAATCTCAGTCCTTCACATATCCATCAACATCTCTGGCCAAGCCTTTGGGGAAGGAATTTGCGACATGATTACCTTTGTTAACTTCACATGGGTGACACAATTACTAGTGACATAAAAGTTTTCAATACAGCCCACTAATCAAAAACACTCAAATAGCCCAAAATTAATAACACAAATCAAATTTAACATGGTTAAAAGCCCCCATTGGCAAGAGGCAAACCAGTTGTCCAAAATGGATTGCAACTACCCAACCCTCTCCTCACTAGATCATGCGGATTCCTTCGATAAGTACTGAATGCACACAATCTAATAGTGATGGGGAACAAAAAAGAAATCTTATTGTGTGACAAACAACTTAGATTTCGCTGCTTTGTACCTGGTGGTGTGTCAATTACCAGATAGTCCAGCTCTCCCCAACACACATCTGATAGGAACTGCTTGATCATTGCTAAAAAACCAGAAAATTAACATTTAACAAAAAATTTTAGTAATGCCTGCCTTAACAATGGATACTCCCCATGAACCATAGATAAGAAGCTAGATCATCACAGATTCTCATGAAGTTTTAGAAGTTTTGAAATTATACTTCAGCCTACATATGGCTGTACAAAAGTCCATCCTGGAAGACAAAACAATCACTCAAGCAAAACATCAGTATAGTAGTACAGTAGTTTTAGCCTGACTACATTAAGCAGTTTACAATTTTTTTGAAGGAAATTTTTGCAAGTGCCCTCTTTTCGGTATCAAGACTAGACCACAACACCAGGAGCTGCATTCCCTACCCTTTACAAGAAGTACATTGGTTCTTAAGCTTTTTTTGCAAACCAGTACAGAGGAGATGCAGGAGACAGGGAAAGGATGCAGGATTTTTGCAGCTATGGAGAAAAGCATATTAACTAATTTTCTTCAAAGACAGGGTATAGGTGATAAATTGATTTATGTTAACCCTTTAACTCACATGAGTGACCAAGACAGAATTTATCCTCACAATATCAATTCAATATCAACCAGATAGGTGATAAGAACAAAAAAAATTATCAATTTGGGGATAATTAGTTGATCCAATACTAAATTCTCTGAACTAACATTACAAGAATGTATGGTTGACAGTAAGGAGAACAACAAATTTGATCTGGGAGTTAAAGGGTTGAATAAGGTACCAAATACCATTTTTCTTTGGTCCTCTCCAAACCACTGCATCATCTCTGCTATTTAAAAGGAAACCTATGGACATGACTGCAAGTCTTTGGTCCTTGTCTGTATAAACTGGAACCCAGCTAAAAAAAATAGATAGGTGTTACACTGAGAAGGCATTGTTTTAAAGAGAGTTTCAGTTGAGAGTTGCCTACTTGATCATGACAGGGCACAAGGTAGAATCAGGCGGAACCAGATTCAACTGTTCATGGGTGGGGTTTTCATTCTATTGGAGGTACTCCCTTTCAAGCTACACATCTCCTTAGGGGCTTCCATATGTACAGGTTTCAAAACATGTTCACTACTGTCTCTTTTCAGCCCAGAAAGGAATCTTCATAATAACTTGTATGCTTACCATTTTATATCAAACTTCTTGAAAGAATATGGGAGTCACTCTACAAAAGTTACCCTCAAAAGAGCATAGAATCACCCCTGACAATTTCCTCCAGGTATCCCCCTCAGGTTAAAAAACTGACTGTTGTTTGGTACCCAACACTTTGCTGCTAACACAGGTTAGCCTGAAAGAGGTCAGGAACAGTTTGAGAAAATGGTCCTTCAATCCTTCAACTCCCAAGATCTAGTTGTTAATTCTCCTCTCTAGCTGCCGGACATTTCCTTGTACAGTTCTCGTTTGGTGGATAATGTGTGAATATTACAGGGCAAAGATATATATTAATCAGTTCTGGGAGGTAAAGGGTAAATAAAAAAGGTATCCTCAATGACTCACCCAGCAGAACACTGGTGTATATCACATCCCTCTACACTCATCATTCTTGGAATACTTGGTCCACATAAATCCACATCCAGTATTCCAACCTAAAAGACCAAGGCAAGATTTTATAATGACATCCATGTTTCTATACACACAAAACTTACATTTCTAGAAACAGTCAAATCTTTTGCTGTAGTAACCCTAGAACCATCATTGTCCATTAACCAGCAATATCTAGTTAACCCTCAAACTCCCAAGATTTCATTTAGTAATTCTCTTTACAGCATGAAACTCTTAAAGAAATTAGAGTGGCTCCCTTTTTATGACAAAGTCAAGTTAAATAAGAGCGTTTTAGTTTTTAAGTATTTACAAGGATGCTGTCTTGCACATATGTACAATATACTTAAATTTAATTCAGACCTACACACGTGAACTGGTTGTTATAGTAAATTAAATCTCGCCTGCCCTTGTTTCAATCGCAAAACCAAGGCAACCCAAGCGGCATATTTTATTTTATATAGTTTTTAGTTTGCATTCTTATAGACCTGTTTTATAATCCTCAAATTCATTTTACATACATTTTATACATTTTAACTCTAATAATGGTACTTTTAGGATCGAGGGCCTTTGGAAGTTTGGAAATTTTGGTAGCGGATCAATTAGTAATCCTATAATTGAGATTTTTCATTATTCATTTCATTATTCTCGTCACTTGTCTGCTTGATAATGTATTGGTATTGTAAGGAGAAATTCTGTCTTGGTCACTCATGGGAATTGAAGGGTAAAGGGGAAACAAGCAAATTATGAAACTTTGAGGGTTTACAAGTGGCATAGAGAATTATCTGTCAGAGGGATAAAACTTTGACAAGGTCATTTTCAACTGGAAAAAATTTCATAAAAGAAAAAAGGATAATAAATGTTTTCACCTACAAAATCTTCATCTTAACTACTCTTACTTTCTGTCATAATTGCACAGTTCATGGATTAGATACTCAGATTTTGGGAATGAAAGGGTTAAAATGCATGTACATCCCAGGACACCAGTCTGCATAGAATGGCAGAATTTAAATTGCACTGACAAAGGGCTAATGCTTGAAATGTCAGCTTTAAAACTCCTTACGATAATCAAATTACGTTATTAACTCAGTTGATAATACTAAATTACATTGTTATACTCTCCCACTGACACAGCACCACAGTTTCTATAGACACTTACCCTTTATGGCAGAATTTGATGAGATCTTGCGTGTGCAATGTGGCAATTCTAGCATGCAAAGTGAATGTTCAAAAAATAACCTGTGTGTGCACCTGCCATACTCAGCAGACTGGCCCTGATGTAAATTTGGGATATTAGTATGTGACGGGGATTATAACTGGTAGAAGTCGTGTTGGTGAAGATATAGCTGAGAAAATTGTTAACCTTTTTGCCTTTGCTGTAGAGAGACCAAGCAATCTGTGTCGTAACTGTACTTTTTCCAACACCTCCTTTACCGGAAAGGATTAGAATCACATGCTTGATAGATTTCATCACATCTCCAATACTTTGCGCTGACTGGCCGGCTAAAAATTAAACGAGAAATAGGCTAATGAGGGCGCTGTGACGATTCACAACGTGAGGAATATACTGGCTAATACCACAAAATTTACGTTAGCTACGGGTTACGTTCTATTAAAATGTAAGCTTACAGTTATGGTTTGGTTAAGTTTTTTTCACGCGTAATTGACTAGTGAAGGACGATGACTTAACACTTTCGCCGTGATTGAACAAAATGGCGCTGCCGAGTTAAGATTACGAGCTGCACCATGAATAAGGGGAAGAAAATGTAGTTTTAAAGAAGATAAGAATAAGACAAACGACTTTCGATCACTCCAGGATCGGAGTGAGTATGGCTTGTTATGTCTACTTACCATCCGCCATCTTGAAGTTTTAAAGAATACTGCTGGTCTTCTCCTCCCTACTGGCGGCTCAAGATAGTCCAGGCTTTCTCGGCTTACTCATCTGCCACTTTTCCCGCCGCGCCATCAGAACTCAGAATATGTGCTTATTATTATCCAACTGCACAAAGTAGAGTACAAATAACGCGCGAATAGAGTACAAATATCTTGCGATATTGTACGGTTATTTGGACAGTTGGTTATTTTGTACTGTAAAAACCTGTTTAACCAGTCGGCTGCACGCGCCACGCTTCTCTTTCCACTTCGCTTTTCCCGCCTTATGAAAAATAAGCAGAAACACTTAGCACAAAAAAAGAGCAGTTAGATAGTAAATACCGTGTTGTTTGTAATTTGACTCGCCCTACGGGCTCGTCAATATACGGCACAGCTCGTAAAAATACTCTGCTGTACTACAGACCAAAACGTCTAACAAGATATAATTCATGAAAAATTGGTGTGCAAGAATTCAAAAGAATTAACCGAGATCTCTTCAGTGCTATTGTGTATTGGTACTTAAGGTTTGGTAGTTCTACTCCAACACCTGTTCAGTATTTGAATTAGTTCCAGTTATAGCACCAAGATTTGTCTAAGTCTTGTCCGAACTAAAGGTATTATGGTTTCGCAAATCTTAATTTTGGAGGCTAAGAATTGATTTTACCCACTGTTTTCATTTGCCGCAGTGAAAACATCAGGAATGACATAAAATAATTCTTCATAGAAAATCTAATTCACCACATACACAAGCTTAATAAAAATAATTTTAATACTTGACAAAAACTCGGTCTTTAGAAGACTTCTGAACTACTTATTCTGGCTTTGCATTCTTGGAAACCGATGAATGTTATGTTGCTGCACAACAACTTCCGATGATTGTCGATCTTTCCCGAACTCATTCCCGTCCTGAGAACACGTCACCCATCACTTTCCAAGAGTGCCGCGGACTTGTCCTCTAAATTTGTAAGTATCAAATTCACAGGAAAAATTATGTTACATAAAATAGGTCACTCTATACAATTTTAAAGTATCAAAATGTTAATCTCGCGAATGAAAACGAGCTGCATACGGTAGGCGCCGACAACACCTCTATCAATTTAATTTATTGTAATTGTTCCTAATTTTAATCTTACTGTCTGGCATAATTTACCTGGGATTGATTTACTTCTCAAGTCTGTGGTTATAGGATAGAAAGAATAAGAAAACACACTCAAACTTGCAAAAGGTATCTGGGAATAATCAGAGTTGTTGTGAAAGCTCTTTTAAAGTGTCTCAAAGTACCGTGGGATTGCAATAGTTTTGTTTTGACATACTCTGTGATTGTTCTAAAAAGACTTGCCCCAGTCCCTACTCTTTGAATGGTCGAAACCGAAAAAAACTCGAAACAGTCCTTGAACCAATCAGAAGCCAAGCTAATAAAGCAAATCACGACTTAGTCTGGCACACCTCGGGAAGTTTGCTCGTTTTCTTTTTTGAACTTTCCACGAATCCTTAAACGTATTGACATTGTCCGCTGATACTTAAGATTTGGTTTTACGTCACTCAGTCGACACGCGCTCTCAATTTAATACATCACCCTAACGAAATAAGAAAAAAACCAGAGTGGGCAAAGAACTATCCGCAGACCACTTTTAGCCGTCCACACACTTTCCCTCAAATAACTTTTCCAGAGCCAAATTCTCCCCTTATGTAAACCTCTATGAAGCTGTGTTAGTCGTCTTATCTCCGATTACGGAATCTCTGAGGAGTTTCACTCCCAAGGAAATTACACTTGTTTATCACGTCGATAACAGAGGTTAGAACCCAAAGTCATGTGTCAGGGCGGTTTCCCTGCTCCTTGGCGAGTCTCGCTGGACACAAAGACTCATAACGTGCCCTTGTAAGAAAATTTTTCCATGCGGCACTTGAATCTGAAGTGAAAGCAAATTCTTATTTTCACCAGTTTTTAATAATTTAGGAAGACGGCTTGTCTCCTTCGCAGAAGTGTTCGGTTTCATCATGCGACGCACTCTGTTCCCCAGAGTACCCTCAGCGTGGGAGAGAGCGCATTGCGTGACGAGACCAAACAGCGACTGCAAAGGAGACCAGATGACGGTCGGACTAAGAACAAGCCATTGGAGCAAATTTCGTGACAGCGTACAAAACGTAACTTTTGAGTCCATGCGTCATAAAAATAGGAAACTTTCCTTCAAGAATACTTTTTTCCTGGGTTTCTAGCTCCAAATGGTGTCCAAAATGACCCGTTAACTTTTAACTTTCTGGGAATACTCAAGGAGATGCGTGAAAACTTGGAAGAACTGTGAGCATTATCGCGCTCGAAGTTTGAGCTGAGCAATGTAGCTACACATTTTCAACGTGGGTCCCAGTTTCATTCGCGTGAACTGCATCAGGGAGTCGCGTGATAACAGCATCAGTGCTTGGCCGTCGATTTCCTGTCAAAGATTACGATACACATCAGTGACGTTAAATGGTTTGGGGCTAACCGACGCCCAAAAGTGTAATATTAAGCTCTCGACTAAAAAAAAGGCACCGCGTGGGGCGTCACTCTCAAACGAATCTTAATACAAGAACATAACAGTGTAGCTGCATGCATTTACCTGATCTAAAAATATATTAGCATAATGTAAGCAGTCCGTTGAGCGCACGTATCTCACAACTTGTTCCACTGACCACGTGGAAGGATTAGCGGGGAGGTCTGGTGATCGGCCATTAACGCAGCCCGGAAGTGACGTATTAGTGCCGACATCAACGCAGAACGGCTTTGGGCGTATGGGTCGATTCCCCAAGGGGGAGAAGGGTGAGTTTGACGTCGGGGAATGGTAAGGCGAATATCTTGATGCAGAGTGGTGACCTGAATGGAAAAACAAATGTACTCTCCTAAAAATACTCTCAGAGTATCGGCAAACTAGAGTGATGATAAGATAGCGGTTGGTAAAAGAACGACTCATTTATGATTTTTTACCGCTCGTAAAAGAGCTCTTGCAGTAGGAGGAGGGGTATAACTAAATCAAAAAGGATGAGAAGGCCCTGCTGCAAGATGAAAAAAAATCTGGGTCCTCCACAAGTTTCGAACGTGTCAACCGTTCTTTAACTAGTCTGGTGCCATACCACTGAGAAAAAAAAGGACTTGAAGGCTCAACTCAGAGACAATTGTGTCCTCATACCAAATTTCATGAGTATGAATTTCCTTCGCCCCGGAAAATTCACACTGCACTTTCACCCGACCAGGTGCCAACTTAAAAGGTGACCACTTGCGACTTGGTTAATCGCAGTTTCCCGCTCCTTACTGATAGACAGTTTTACAGGATTACAAATCGAGTTCTGATTCGCTTCTTGTGATAATTGCCTTTCTTCTGATTGGCTGCTATGACCTTCAATCAGAAATCGCTTTATCTTTACTTTACGTGAGTAATGATCTTTTTTTGATTCATAACATGTTTTATCGTACCTCTAGGATCAGTTCCAGAGCTCATGCGCATCATCTTAGCACCCTTAGGAGAAGTGATGCGCTTGTCGCCAGGCATCCCTGTTCCATGGTGGGCATGTGCACGAGAAACTGACGGCGAGCGAACCATAGGCGAGGTGGAACCAGAGGGTCCTGCGGTACCCAACTCCCGAACCACAGGTACACCAGGGATCATCGGGATTTGCGACGGCCCGCCCAAGCCTGGGGATTTCAGTTTAGGTGATGTTACTTCGTTAGAATCTGAAAACAAAAACAAAGGTGAAAAATACTAGTTTCGTTAAAAAAAATTTAAGAAGGACCACTTTAAATTCATATCCTTTTAAAAGTTAATAGGAAAAAATGACCGCGTTTTATCGTAAGCAATGAACCCTCAGCAAGAAAAATAATACCTTTCTTCATTCGTCCTTTCCTCTTCTTGATTATAGGCTTTACTCTCCTTCTCTCTTCTGTCTCGTCCCAATCTGGATCACTATTCGAGAAGCTCTCCGTCTTGAATCGAAACCCTATGCCCTTTGGCGGCCGGCCTCGCTTTGGTCTTTCCCCTGAAGGAGATTTCGGAAGATCGTCGAGTTCAACTTCTTCCTCCATGGCAGCTACTTCGGAAGTGCTCGGCGCGCCTTCTTCGTCCTTCCGACGGTATTTCGACTTAATGTAGGTCAATCGTGTGCGTTTTCTACGCTTCTTTTTCAGCCACCAAAGGTTTCTCTTCGGAGGCGATTGTGATTTGTCTCCAATTAATTCCTCTCCTTCTCCTACTTCTTCTTCTTCGTCCGCCATTTTTCTTTCTTCGTCTTCTTGCTCTTCTTTTATGGTTATCTCTTCGGTTATCTTCGTGTCTTTATCGGTCGCGTTCGTGAGGGCTTGTAAATGCTCGATGGAACTTTTCGGTTGTATCGGGGTTGGCGCAAGGTGAGATTTTGACATTGATACCGAATCCACTAACGTAATGCCAGGTAAACTGGATCCAACACTTCGCTGTACATTGCCAGACACTGTAGGCACTGGGAATGGCAATTTGAAGCTCTAAAGAAAAATTCAGTAACAAATAAATGTTCAACAGTAAACACGTGAAAAAGGAACTAGTTGCTTCGTGTGATTTTCAGCACTACCCATTTACGGACGATCACGTCAGTTATTGTACAAAAGACTACCTTCGTTAAATCAATTCTTTTCCGCGAAGGTTGTTATTTTTCAGGGGGACTCGGGACTTTAAGTGTATTTATCTATGCTTGTGGATCATCGAGAAGAGAGATTCTTAATGCTCTGTTAAACTGGAGCGACAAAAAGGCAAAAAAGGCCGGAGAAGCAACGACGATACTTGTAATGTGATCTTACCTGTTGATGGGGGGGCATCTTCAACGGTGCTCCTCCCTGGGGACGCATGGGAGGAGGATGCCGGGGATACCCACTTCCTAAGGGTGCTCTGACACTCGAGAACCTCAGGGGGGCATTCCGCGGAGACATACCAGGATTTATTGATCGGGGGATCCCTGGATAGTTTGGCATAATTGGCCTTTGGGACATAGTTGCGACACCCGCTTGCGAAACCACCCTATCTCCCGAACCTGGGTGAGGCTGTCCGCTGGAGCTTGAAACCCCTGGGGAGCTACTGAGGGGAGGCGGCGGAGTATTTCCTTGAGGGTGGTGGTTTACTACCCCTGTCCTAACTGCTATGGGATTGTAAGATGGAGGGTGAGTGTGAGTGTGCATTCCAGGGCGAGGCGGTGGCATACTGCTGCTGTTCGGCTGAGCTTGAACGTACATCCCTTGGGGACGTCCTCCTTGGCCAACCCTTGCATTGGGAACAAGTGGGGGAGGAGGAGGTGTCCCACCACCTGGTTTGATTGGAACTGCAGATGACGTCCCCGGAGGATTTGGGTGAACTCCGGGATGGCGGATCACTCCTCCGGGATTTGGACTCAATACTTGTCGAGGATACACTGGCGGACTTGTGGCAGGTCTGTAGCCAGTGTTTACGGACAGTTGTCCTGTGGTAGGCGTGCCATACGAGGCTCTGGATACGGGTGGACCATGCGCACTGCTAGTAGAGTAAGGTGGCGGCACGGACACACTGCTGGCGGTTTGAACAGCGGAAACTGCATGAATCGCAAGTTGATTCGCTGGTTCTACCGCCATGTTTGTAGATGCGGTCACGTGACTGCTACTGGCCTCTGTAGCAATCTTGGTCAGCGGTGGAGGAGTACAGTTGGATATGGTAACGTTGGGTGGGGCGCGGCCAAACGTGATGGTCGTTCCAGAGCTCGTGGCACTTGTGGCAAATCTTTGGCTTGATACATTGGTGACTATTCGACTTGTGCCATCCGGTAACGATATGGGGCTGTTTCCACTGGAAGGATTATGCGTCTGACCTCCCTTAAGAGAGAAAGGACGAATTTCATTTAGTAAGAAAAATTTGCTGTACGTTATGCATCGCGAGAGGCGTAGCTACGCAAGTACAACGCAATTATGTTAAATAACATAATGTTAAACATAGCATGTTATGGAAAAAGCTTCGGTGGCGTTTCCCGACTATCAGACTGTCATCAATTAACACTTAACTAGACATTAAAACAACTAGGTAAAGGGTTTTTTGGACATCTTGAAATTAAGCCTGGAGTTTTCAAGGCCTTCTTTTGTAATCTGTGCTATCGTCCATACGCTTTCTAGTGTCTGTTCCTCCTTTGTTAATGTTTGTCTGCCTTAATACCAATATTTCAAGGGGTCCTGTCATTAAAAGGCAATTTCCAACTTTGCCAAGAATGGCCCAAAATATATGACAAAGATTCGTCCATTACTTCACTCCAACCAAGACGTGATAAAAGCCAAGAATTTCATCAGTGCACAGCCAGAGACTTACCGCTAACACAATAACATGTGAATATGAAAGCGATCTTCGCTGAACACTACTTAAGCAGTGGTGAAAATAAGGCCTGAAAAAAATTCAGGCCTGTACGTGACCTCCGCGATACCGGTGCAGTGCTCTACCAACTGAGCTAACCAGCCAAGTGAGGGCTGGTCATTATGTTGTTGAAGTAATGAATAAGGCCTTGAATTTTTTCAGGCCCTACTTTCATTACTGCTTAAGTGGTGTTCATGACTGCGAGGATCGCTTTCGTATTTACTTCTCTATCCGTAGTTCATACATGGGATTTTCGTGTATTCACAGTCACAATAGTCTAAGAAGTAAACTAATACACAAGAGAAGAATTGACACTGTAACGGCTGATACAAACATGCGAGAGAAAAGAACACAACCTTCACCTCTTTCATAACAGGTTTTCCTCCTGGCAAAGCGTTAATCGGAACGGGTCCACGTTGAGGATGCGCCAAAGGAACTTTCCCCTGAGGTACGAGTAATGGTACGCTTTTTACTGTACTTGGTGAAGGATGGGGCATCGTTACATTTCCAGGAACCTGGAACCCCACGTTTCCAACTGTAACTGTTGAAGTAGAAACCCCAGGAGAAACTCCCTGAGGGATTACAACGGCAGTTCCAGGGGTTTGAGAAGTAACGGTAACATTCTGAACAGGTAAAATGGTGGTCGTTGCTGTGGTCGTCGCAGAAGAGATCTTCTGCCCCTGTGCCACATTGAAGGACGCCCCTACGATTGATAGACCGTTCTCCACCAGGGTCCTTGTGGCAACGTTGTTAGGGTCCCCTGGAAGTAAATATTCCGACTTCCGCTTCCGGCCTCGCTTCTTTTTCTCGACTCCTAGATGCTTGACTTCAAAGTATTCACGGGAACGTTTCGCTTTCAAGCCCTTTGGACCCTGGAGATTTCCTTGATCTGAAACAAAAAGTAGTTATTAACCCATACAGTGAAAAACAAGCATTTCCATTGTCGTCAACGTTAAGATACCAACAAAGAGATTTCAATTACTTAGAGCACAAGGCAGCATCGCAGTTGAATCATCGCGCTCAAAATCGCTTAACGATAACCCTGAGAATTTTAGTCACATTTCCCAACATTATTTCAAACGCCGTTGGATCAAGATAAGCAAAGATCTAGCTAAATTCAAAGTTGTAAAAGACTGATATCGTCACTCGGCTTCTTCATAAATTATTGACGAGAATTCTTTCTTTCGATGTCAGCTGGTACCTGGCGGCAGACTATTCAACTTTTCTGTTCAAAATTTTCGTTTTTAATTGGAAAAAATGCATTATCCTAGATCATTTAAAAGCCTCATCACCCAATCATGAAACAAAACTAAATGGACTTGAAAAAAAGTTTTGCGTAATTAATTCCTCAGGAAGTCTTAAGTGAGAAAAGTTTATGTTAATTTATTTAAAGGAAGGAAACTTCATCGTTCGACATCTGTCTTTAGAGGGAGCGCGATTACTTTAATAAACCAGCCGTCCGCGAAAAAAAAATTATAGCGCAGGAAAATGAATACTGTTTTTTTTTGTTTAATTTAGTCTCTTTGTCAGTGATGTATGTCGTTTTTTAAGTACTTCCCAAACATTGATTAAATAACTAAAACGTTGACACTTAATATTAACATACGTAATCTAGCGCAAACTTCAAAATTAACACTCTACAGCGATGAAATAAAAACCAAATATCTAATTTTTTGAGAGTTCAGATAACACTCTTTCTCATTCAGCCTGTTCCACAACATAACCGACAGTAAAATCTTCGTTGAAAGTCTCCGCTTTTTTTGGCCATCACATATGTGTATTTTTTTTTTTACTACATCGAGAACAAGTAACTCTTTCCCACCGTCAGCTTGGCAGCGATCGGGGCATGGCGTTGGTACCGGCTTTAAACTCAAAAAGAATTCACAACAAATGAGTCGTCTGCAAAATCTCTTCAGGTAGCGCTCCAACTTCGGTCGCGAATCCACGCGCGAAATCGCCTGTTGATAAAACAGATACGATACCAGTATATGTAAGGACAAGTTAATACCTCGATTTAATCATGAACTGAACCTAAAACCCTGAATAAACAAGGAGAAAATTAACGGCTATTTGAATATCAAACGACTCAGCCGGTGAAATTTTCACTAAATGACCCTCAGGTATTAATTTTTTTTTATGAGCTTTCAAAGTATTTTGTCAGCAGTTGAATTTGTTTTTCACTCAATATGAATAAAGTTTGGTTGACTGAGTTCGGTTTTAGAATCAAAATCAAAGGGCAGGTTTTGCTGATCTGATCTGATCTGATCCCGCCGATCTAAATTCGATCTCAATTCGATCTCGCTTCCTCTGATAAAAGCACGAGGTCTGAACCGTATCTTTAATTAATTTTCATTTTTCTTCTGGTGAGCCAAATCAACCGTTCGCCATGTAAGCGATTTATTATTGCGTCATACGCGCTTGAGGACCGATACAAGAGCACTTTGAACAGCTTTGAAGTACGATTGTGCCAGGTTCAAATTTCTTAACGGTAAATACTAAATATAATAATAATAATAATAAATAAAGTGGTACGGGAACAGCAAATTTCGCGAAACAGGATTCTCGATCTTTCCGAAATCTTCGAAAACGGGTGTTACCCATGAACAACTTCACAGTGATTACGCAAAGAGTTCAGCCTAGGAGGAAAAATTGGGTGCACACCAATACGTGCGTTTTTTTATCCGCAACAAGAATACTTAACCCTTTAAACACTAACATCAGTATACATAATCTCCATATTTAGTGGGTGAATATTTTCTTTATTCTTGGGACCTTAAGGGGTGATTCAAGGGTGACATTGTACGTAAAAATTAGATGCTAGTCAATTTATAAGGAGTAAAAGGGTTAAGAAAGATCTTCGATCTTTGTCGCGACCCATTGACAATAAAGAAACACACGCCTGCTACGCACGCAAGAGTTATATTTTTGGACGGGTGGTTTGAAACGGGACACAAGGAAATTGATGTTTGCATTTTTACAAAGGAAAATGTGTATTTACTTTCAAAAGATTCAAATTAAAATATCGTTCAATAGGGAGCAGGCTGAGACCAATTTTACTGGCGTTCTTTCGTCAGAGACAAAAGTCTTTAGAGAGTTCACGTTTGGTGTGTTCACCGCTAACGTCAAACCGCGGTCAGCAGTTTGTGGTTAGAAGTTAGAAGTTAGAAGTCTCGAGACTTTCAGCTTTTTCGATCGACGTCGGGTTTCACCCGAGAAAAATCAACATGTACGCCGCCATCTTGAATTACACATAGGATGAAGGTCCTTCATTTCAAAGACACAATGTGTCCCACAAGGATTAGTTATAAGAAAAGACCTCACCCCACATCCATTTATAGGAAATAAGTGAGATCTTTCGAAAAGGAAGAGGTAAAGCGTCCAGGGAGTTGAAGTACCTGAAACTGCCTTGCCCGAAGTTCAAACGTGGACCGCAAACGGCGACCTTGACCGCTAGAGTCTGGTAACGTGACTCCTAGACGTTTGCGGTCACACGTATTCAGAAGCAAACGTGGATCATAAACTCCCTATTTAGACTTGGTTGCCTCATAAAATATTCTTCCACATCATTTTGCTATAGAAAGTAAACCGAAACTCTGTTTTGTCCCCAGTAGCCTCTAAACGAAGATATTTGGCGGAAAAGTGAAAATACTTTGGCCGAAGAGAAAAGTTTCTTATTTCAAAGACTTTCACGAGGGCATAACAACGTAGGCTTCTTAAATGGTTGTTGCCTATCTGGACTTCGCCCTGCGTGGGCTGAATACGTGATAAAATGCAGGTTCTTTACAAGGAATCAACTCGTGATGGGGGGAAGTCTAAGGTAGCTAAACGCGAATTCGATTGGTAGAAAACGTCTGAGAACGTGAGAATTGAGTGGAAAATTGACCAAATAAAGTAGGATTATGTCGTAAAATTTAGGTTGTTGGCTGGAAAATGGCTTTCATCTGAGAAAGTATAGTTAATAGTGACAAGTAATCACATAATTGTATCGGGAAAATACCTATAAACAAGATGTAACTCATGGAGAACTTTCAAAAGCATAGAAACGGATTTTTAACAAGACAGTCGACGCAGAAAGTAAATGCAACTTTCTGACGTTTTAAACCTTCGCCAAAAGAGCAATCACAAGGCAAAAACAAAATTAACGCTCAAATATTCTTTACTAGTGCTAAAGCTTAGCGCAATTTTTACCTGAGTCAGAAAAAATAGCCCTTCCAAAAAAAGGGCTCAACTGATAATTTCGAGTAAGGCCTTTGTATGACGGCGTAAGTGTAAGAAGTAAAGGAGCGGTACGCAAATCACGTTTTCACTTCTAAATGGTAGACAATTCCCTGACGACCTTTCTAACCCCAACAGGTCATAGCGACGAAGTCCTCACGAAGGACACGAACCATTACAGTAGGTAGATGAACTCACAATTCTTTGTTAATATGTCATTCGTGGTGCACGTTCATGTTGAGTTAATTCCATCGCAAAATTTTGCAGTACTCCAATTTCATACTCTGATGGTGCAGGCATACCCCAATGCTGTGATCTGATTGGTGCGAGATACATACCCTAATGCGGTGACCTTATTGGTGCGAGATACATACCCAAATGCGGAGATCTGGTTGCTGGGAGATACATACCCAAATGCTGCGATCTGATTGGTGCGAACAACATACCACTCGATACGCTAACATAGAGTTTTTTTTAAAATTACAATAACGTAAAATTGTGGGTTTCCTGACAAGAATCAAACTCCAGCAAATTCGATTTCGCGCTAAAATCATCCCTTCCACTGCTCCGATAGGCACCGTTGAAAGCGTGTTGTAAGGAAACAGAGTCAAAAAGACATATTCCCTCTTACCTTTTTAAGAATCTTGCCTTTGTGTTTTACCACTACCCGCACTCCGCATCCCTCCTGCATCAAATCTATAACCTTTTCTGGATCAAATGCTGCCTTGGCTACCATCTCCAGCCCCGTGCGTATAACGCTACTGACCTTCCCAGGAGGGGTAGCCTCGGGCAGTTGTGACACCTTGTCCGGGTCTAACAGGGGTCCATAGCAACAGCTCTTGTTAAAGAAGATCTGGTTCTTGTTGTGATAAAATCGTTCTGACCCTGAACAAAAGCAAGAGTCTTTGAGAAAAGGATCAAGCAAGTTTTTGTGGGCGTTTCATCAAAGAGAGTTTTTCCCCCCTTGAGTTAATACTTTCAGAATTTTCGTCATGCCCAAATCAAGGTTTGTACAATTTTTTCAGCGCAAAAATAACTCTGACCATACCATACGGAAAGTTATAGCTCGACATACCTACCGGTCACATAGATGTCAACCAACACTTGCGGCAACTTGGAACAAGGAAAAACCTTCAAGTTCTATCTTAATTTCAACTAGTTTTTTTCCTCAAAAATTCTGTGGCAAATTTCCATACTATTTCGGAATTTGGGTGCCGAAGGAACCTGCTTGAGGGAAAAATAACCTACACGACACTGTGGCTCCCATGAAAATTTCACAGCATTTCACAGTTCACAGAATTCAAATGGTCTTTCAGTTGAGCCTTGCGCGATCAAACGTGTCCAGGAACTTTGTGCTAGTATTAGCGACCCAAGTCCAGGAATATCGTACCGATATTAGTGTCCCAAATCTTCCATCATCTCTTACCTGTGTCATCATCACTAATGTCACTTTCTTCGCCTGGAGACTTGTCATCTTTTTCAATTTTGCTGTAAGCACAACAACCACAAATAAGTAACACCATCGTTCTTTGCTTGGAGGTAAAGCCTATACGAATACGGAATTGCGGAGATGCGTCTTAAAGCCTAAAACAGATAACACCAAATTCCCCCTCGCCCCCGCCCCACATTGCTTAGATAGGCCCAGGCAATATGCTACAATCTGTACTTGTCAGGTTGTGCCAAAACCACCCCCACCCCCCCCCCCCCACCTTCCTGGTCACCGCTACGACCAGCTTCTCCTATTTTTCATTCACAAGATGAGTACGTACTTTAGGTTGAGCCCAGGACTTCGCTTGCGTTTTGCACCCGCAATTCATGGTAAGTCAAAAGAGAATTTTGTCTGATATAAAACCAATCAAATCAGTAGAAAACTTCCCTAACCTCACAGCTGGGATCTTTCTAGGTAGAATTCCTAAAAGTGAGGAAAAGCAAACCATTTCATATCAAAAATATATTCACAACAACTAATGTACACTTCCATTATTTGGATTGTCTCCCAGTCAATTCGTCAAGGAGACAGACAACCCTTACACTTTGCATCAACCCAAGTTGCTTTCCCCTTATCATACTCATTTTGAAGGGAAGAGTCCCTTTCTGCAAGAGTTAAACTAAGGTAGGAAGAAAAAAACAATCCAGCACACAACAAGCAAATTTCAACCATATCCTTAACCCTTTGATCCCTAAGAGTGACTAACATCTAATTTCTCCCCACAAAATCACCCCTGAATCAAACATTAAGGTCACCAGAAAAAAGGAGAAGAATCTCTTGATTGTTAAACAAGTTATCCTAATCAGACCTTAGGAAATTTATAGAGAACAGTGTGGAGAATATGCATACTGATGTCTGGGAGTACAGGGTTAATTCCTTGGCTAGGTTCCAGTCTTATTACCCACAATCCTTGATAAAACAAACGTAACATTTGGAACACTCATTCCCTTAATTTCAATAGTACCAAAAATATTGGTTTTGCTCTTTGCATCCTCTCTTCAAAACTTTATGGGGGAGAGGGGGAGGGGGGGGGGGGGAAAGAGAGTTAAATGTCTCTTATATCCTTTCCAAAGACGTAGTAATGAGTCTAACAACTAATAAAGTTGACCATAAGAGGCAGGGAGAAAATGATGGAACAGTACGATGCATGAATGTGTAATGTTGCTAAAGCATTCATTGTTTCATATGTTTCTTAAAACTTGCCATAGCGCCTATTACAAGACAAAATTCAGAGGTGTTAACATTGATTAAAAGGTTGACTTACCCAGGGCTTGTTGTCCTGACTGGGTTTGGTTCTGCCTTCCCATGACCTCCAGAAATGAGGGCAGTACTAGAGTGTCTTCCTCATCTGAGCTGCATGCCAGAGGACGACAAAGGATTTTAACTTGATGTTAAGTTACTTTTTATTATAAAAGCGCAGTAGTTTCTACAAATAACTAGTTAATAGCTTGAAATACCCACATTCTTCCTTCATCATCATCAGCAAAATCAGCCTGTTCCAATTTGGACAGATTTGCTCAACTTCACAAGATCAAAGCAACTCAGGAGGTGAGCCATAAATTTAAGGAAGAACTACCGTAATTTCCGGCCATTTACCCGCACGGCCGATTATTGCATACGGCGAAAAAAAAGTCAACAGATTACCCGCACTGGTGGATAACCCGCACGTTATGTTACTCAACCTTTTTGGTGGCGAAAACGTGACATTAAGGTGATACATCTCAGTCTTTTAAAAAGTTGTATGATCTAACTTTCGAAAGCTTGAATGCTTCTTTGTCCAGTTTAAAGGTCAAAGAAATTCAGACGCGTGCACAATTCTGTGTGAATATTAGCATGTACTTTATTGATAAAATTATACAGTAAAAACACTAGCGGCCCATGCCCAAGTCTCAACGTTTCATACTTGACAGAATGCGAATTTGTGGCCACATTTTGTGCGAGCGATCGTTCAGCGCCATGTTGATTTGTTGACAGAAAGCTGGGTCGGCGATTCCTGAAAAAAATAGATATTTCCGGTGCTCTATTGAGCCTAACAAGTCCCTTAAAACGTGAAAATTCTCTTTAGCTCAAGCTAGTGCTCAATGGAAATTTGTTACTGATGCGCGGGATGTCTTTGGATTATTTTTGTCACCATCAAGGTTTTGTTTTCACGCGCGCCGATAACAATTTGTTCGTCACGCAACTAATTATGCGTGAAATAAACTCGAGTCGGCATCATGTTTTCGTGCCGCTTCGTGGCACTCTTAATTCAATAAAATTCATTTGAGAGGTGGAAACGCATGTAGGTGATAATTTTTTTCAATTCAACTACCTGTAGATTTTAAAGCTGTCACACAACCCGCACCTCCCTATTACCCGCAGTGGCGCGCGTTTAATGCAAAATCAACAGATTACACGCGGGTAAACGGCCGGAAATTACAGTAAGAGGCCAAAACATGTATTAAGAGCTTAACACACATCCATACCCTCCCTGAACATCCTTGGGTTATCACTCAAAATTTCTTTAATCCTTTACCTCTCAGAGATGATTAACATGTAAATTATGAGAATACTCAAACTTATTGGGTAGAAGCTGTTGTCTTGATTTAACATCAAATTCTCTTCACTTATTTACCAGAAATTGTGTAACAGCTAGAGGGGAGAATTAATAATCAGATCTTGGGAGTTAAAGGGCAAAGGGTGTTACAAAAAAGAAGATGATTATGCCCCTAAAATCTGCCAATTTAATTTCAGGGAAAAAATTGTAACTGATAGCTGGACAAATGTGGCTTTTTTGAGCAACTTGAGGATTAGCATGTGAAAGACAAAGGAACTCTTGTTTAGATACCAAACATCATCAATCAAAACATATCAAACAAAAGAACCTAACCCTTTAAATCCCAAAGTCTGATTGTTAATTCTCTCCTCTAGCTGTTACACATCCCTTTTAAATTAGTTACAAGAACTTAGTGTTAGATCAAGAGAACAATCTATACCTGATAAGTTTGAGTATTCTCATTACCTGTTTGCTGTGTAATGTATGGATATTATAGGGGAGAAGTTACATGTTGATCACCTCTGGGATTTAATGGGTTAAATAATGCATCCATGCAATTGCATGATATTCAGGATGCTGTAGAATGCAAATAAACTGCAATTAGGAAAAGAAAGCCTATAAACTGACCTGGATGCATCAGAAGGAACTAGGAAAAAAGGAAAGAAAAAGTACACATAAGCAATTAATAAAAGAGAAACATTCTAAAAAATTGAAGCCCAGTAATTACAAATATGTCATTGACTCAATTCTGTGTTCTAGCTGCCGCATACCCTCCACTCCTTATGTGGCACCAATTTTTTTTTCTGCTGATTTTACTTACTACACAGGGAACAGAGACAGAGTCACACCTAGACATCCATAACTTAATATTGGAAATTTTGAGAAGAAACTGTTCCCCAAAACAGCATAATGTCATGCCTTCTACAAAAGAACAAAGAAATTTCACAGACTTTTGTAGCAAACAGAGCATATGGTTTAGTGTCCCAAACCACTTGAAGCTTCAATGCTGGTTTTCTCCATTCTGACACTTAACACTGGCCTTCTAAGTGCACACAAATTCCTCAGCTATTGCAGTCAAGGACACAGTGACTCAACTACCCTATGGAGCCTGTTGTTAGTGCTCACAAAACTTCACTCCCCTAGGCCAATGACTAGAAAAGTAAACAATACACTTACTTGTACCAAATGGAGTGTGAAGTATGTGTCCAGTTCTTTTACACCAGCCAATGGGGTATATGTCTGGGGATTCAAAATCCACAAACTGGAACTTGGATTGTCCATCAAAGAAAAGCTGCAGCATACGACCCATGATGTTTGTTATGGTGGCCACTCGAATGATGTGTGGCTTCTCTAGGTCAACCACTTCTAGTTTCATCCCAGGTTTGAATTTATGGGCTTTCATTTTCTGGATGAAGAGATATCAAAGTTCAGCAAGATAAAAAGAAGACTAAAAAATAGTGGTAAAGGAAAAAAGAAGTCTTGTGCGTCATATGGAAAAATACTAAACCTACCCGAAACAGATGAGCAGGGGCAAGAGTTGACCGGCATACAGTTAAATATTTGTCCCATGCAAAGGTCTTTTTGGTGTAGCCTGAAACATAAACAATCGCACAAGAACCCTGATTATGTAAGAGTGAATTTAAGGGCTACCACTCACAATGGGATACACAACACCTCAGTGAGGTGAAACATCTGCTTCTTTTTCCCATACCCTGCTCCAATATCTCCTTGATAAACACAACACCACATAATTGACTTCCATCTCACATCACACATTTTTACATCTTCCTGCTCCCCACCCTTATAAAGTTATCCCTTCCCACCTCCAAAACTTTCCTCTCCTTGCTCCTGTTGCCCCCTGTCTCCACACACTTGAATAGGTGGCCCACAAATAGAAATCTCTAACTTACAACACTTAACCTTATTAAGCCCTGAAGTGATTAACCTAAAACTTCTCCCTATAATATCCTTACAGTATCTAGCAATTGGCAAATGAGAATACCAAAACTTATCAGGCAGAAGTTGTTATCTTGATCTAATACCAAATTCACCAAGAATTGTGTAAAGGTGGAGGGGAGAATTAACAATCAGATCTTGGGAGTTAAACAGTTTAACACTTACTTCCAGGAACAGACAAATCCACTTGATGTCTGGAACACCAGCCTGCAGGAAAAATCCCTGGAGAGTCACTATGGCAACAAAATGTGACTGCAGGCACATCTTCTTGATAGTCCGTAGTAACAGCAAAGTAGTAAGGTCCCAAGCTCTTGGTGACTGTTGCAGGGCAGATGATTGATGGCTTCATTGGGTGAACAGCTTCTAATTTCATGCCAATTTCAAACCCATGAACTCTTGGTTGGAAGTGTTCTTGAGTCTATGTGGCAAATGAAAAATTGAAGGAAAAAAAAAATTATAATCATAATTTCTATTATTTTGTTGCAGCCCCTAAATAATGGAATTTACCTACTAAAAGAAACCAAGATGCCTGAATGGCCTTCTTGCTTGAAATATACCTTTCACACTCAGAGTTAGGTATCTTAGTCCCACAGGATAAAAATAGGACATAATTTCAAACCAAAAAACCATCAAAAGGATCCATTCCAAAGTCTTTTAAACAATATTCATGATAGAGACTTTAATACAATCTATCTTAATGTTTTTAGCACTTGGGTTTTTGGGTTTATGTTCTTCTTAACACATGTTGATTTGCACAATTATGACAAGTAACTTTTTATTGAACCAAGTTTTAATTCAGTTTGATATGCCTGGGTTTATCATCAGGACCACTCTGAAAATCATATCACTAAAATGAGTTTTATTGCAAGAAAATAACAATTGTTTGCCTAATTAGCAAAAAAAACTATTTTGATGAATGTGAAAGTGATCTTTGTGGTAATGAACACTACTTATTAGAAATAGTGAAAATAAGGCCTGAAAAAAATTCAGACTTGCATGGGATTTGAACCCATGACCTTTGCAATACAGGTGCAGTGCTCTACCAACTGAGCTAACAAGCCAACTGGGAGCTGGTTATTATGTTGGTTTGTGATAAACCTGTGAAGTGATGAATCAATGACCGTGAACATGTGAAAATCATATATGTGAACCACCATTTAAGAAATAAATATGAAAGCTATCGTCGTAGTAATGACTAATTATTACTCATTATTACTCCAATGCTTGGAGTAATAATGAGCCCTGAAAAAATTCAGGCCTGTAAACTATTTTGACAAAGGCTTTTATATGATATTTACAGTTTAGTAACCCTTTTAACTCCTGTGAGTGACTGAGACAGAATTTCTCTTTACAATATCAATACAATATCAAGCAGACAAGAGACAAGAAGAGAGAAAAATATCAATTAGGGGATTACAAGTTGATCCAATACCAAATTCTCCACACTAACATCACAAGAATTGTATGGCAGACAGTAAGGAGAATTACTAATGAGATCTTGGGAGTTAAAGGGTTAAGACAGTCACACACCTTTCTAAACAGATCATGAGGTGCAGCCAGAGCTCCTGTGAGAGTCTGAGTTAAAAATGTCCTCCAGTCTTCAAGAGTACTGTTTATACCTACCAGTCCGGATAAAAAAAAGAGTTGAAAAAAATACGAATGTTACTGAGCCAAAAATAAAATGAATAACTCAAAAGAGAACAGCAATCATTTAATCAGCTAGATTGTACAAGGCTTTGTAAGAACTGGTTGGCAGATGATAACTGGCTTGATTGCTCACTGACACTCGTTTCTCAAGAAAACAGTAGAAATTAAACCTGACTGGTAACTAGCTTTTACTAAAACCCTTCCATCTATCTATCAATCAGTCTATCTATCTAACCACCAATCTAAGCCCATTGCTCCACCTGGCACATAGGCCATCAACAATAGTCCGCCAGAGATCTTTGTTCTAGGCCATCCTTTCTTATTGATACCATGAGTGGCCAATCTTTCTGATGTCAGCCTCAAGGTCATGATGCCAGGTCTTCCTTGGTTGTCCTCTCTTTCTCTTACCCTGAGGATTCCAGCAGAGGGCCTGTCTTGTGACACTTGATGTTAGTTTGCAAAGGGTGTGCCCTATCCATTTCCATCTCTGCCTTCTGATCACCTTCTGATGCTGCCAGCACTGAGACCCTTGGTCTAGGAATAATGGCAGAGATGATACTTAGATCTTACCTTTGGGTGGTTGGAGAGGATAGCCATTCTGTGCACACCAACCAATGGGATGTAACTCCTCTGCTTGGAAATTACACCAGCAGTCATTGCTATTGTCCTTTCCAAAGCCATCATAACGTATACGCACCCTGTGCCCAACCTGTTGAATGACTGTTGCAACACAAAACGAAGGGGGATTGTTCCTGTCAACAGCTTCAAGTTTCATTCCTGGTTTAAGGCCTGGTACATCCACAGTTGTCTGTTGAGGATGAAGGGGATTTAAAAATCAAACATTTGGGGTAAGTTTATGTCCCAAAAAACTAGAGGTACCCTATTAACAGGAACATGCTAACATGAAAAACAAGAACAAATTAGTTGAATGAAAAGCATTCATAGATACCGTGGGATTTAAGAGAGCCAATTTGAAAGATTAAATTTTCCTATAACTGCTGGTGCTGATCTATGGTTAAGCTATGTCGCCCATCTGTAAAGGAGATGCCAAAGACTGGGAACAAAATTTCTGTACCAGATTTATTTGAGCCAGCTCAGTTCTAATCTTAACCTGTTGACCACTTTCTTGTCTACAAGCCCGTCATTTGAGGGAATTGTACTGATATTTTAAGGAATTTACCATATTCTGAAATACCAAGACTTTGAGCATTGATTAAATACCATCATACACATGATCCTCCTCAGAATGACCCTCTAATAGGCCAATTTACAATTGTGTACTTAGTTACTGTACCTTTGATTTGGAGTGAGGCTAAAGGTGACCTTGTTGTAATAGAGACCAGTATCTAGTCAGCATGATAATAAATTAATTTACATTTGAAAAGCAGCAATGTTTGTATCATAACCAGGTTTAACTTTAGCCTCACTCCTGTTCAAAAGCTTGGCAACCAAGCACACAACTGTAAAATCAACTATTAGTACATAAACCAAAAATAATCTGAGGACTCTTATTCATGTCGACACATGATAACCAGCTAGTAGTTTGGCACCACATCGCGTAAAGCAGCCAAGAGAATTATGCAAAAAGTATTGGGTGGGTTATAATGAGAAACACCATGCAATCAAACACTTCACATTTTACATTCAATTAATCATGCATACTCACATGTTTGAAGCAGCAATCAGGGGCAGCTTTGCTTAAAGCTGCTTCCATATAATCACTCCAAGTAAATTTATGGGGAGTTTCACCTTCGGTGACTGCAGAATTTCAAAATTAGATACATAAGTTAGATCAGCAATTCTTATCCAATCCACATCAAAATTTGTAAAAAGAGTGATTTTAATATGAGTGACAAAAAAAATTTTAAAGTACTTCAATCACTTCCCAATCAGTGAATCATATCAAAAGGGAACTAAATTATCTTACATTTATTCATTATATTTTGTTCTGTTTCAATTCATTTTCTGTGCAGTACCTGAAAACTAGCCTGTGAGTGTTTCTCACTAATGCAGTCTTTGCAGTAATGAACATTAAAAGCAGTAGTGAAAATAAGGCCTAAAAAACATTCAGACCTGTATGGGATTTGAACCCATGACCTCTGCAATACCAGTGAAGTGTTCTACCAACTGAGCAAACAAGCCAAGAGGGAGTTGGTAACTATGTTGGTTCCAAATAAACCCATGAAATGATAAATAAATGACTGTGAATTTGGTGTATTTACACAATAAACCAGTAAAAGAACCAACACAAAGTTAAAGCAATAATATTGTAATTCTGAACATCTTTTATGACATACCAGAAACTTACAAAAAAAGAAACAAACCTCCTGTGGTACTTCCTTCGTCAGAGTCCTGTCCGTTGTCTTCATCCTCTTTCTTCTGAAAGATACAGATATATCAAACATCCCAAAAGAAAGGGATGGTGTGAGGAAAGCCAGTGCCCCTCTCCCCCTCCTCCCCCCCCCCCCCCCTCCTCAGCTTTTTGTGTTTTGTGTTTGTGTTTTGTGTTTGCCAGCTCTACAACACCTGGGAGAACTCAGGCTGACAAATAGAGAGACTTGCTCTGGTCACATTTAATTTTGTCTGATGTTCTTTCATTCTGGGCAATGTTCTGTTTCCTATTTTATGACAATTTTAAAAATCACATACCTTTTGGTTGGCTTTTCTAGAACTGCGAGAGCAACCCTTAGAGCAGAATCGCTTCAGAGGAGAACAATAGCGACGCCTCTTCACTGGACCTCCACAGAATTCACAGCAGCCCAACACATGAGGATCTACAATTTTGCCAAATTTGACAGGCTTGTCATCCTGGTCATGCAAGAAATCATCTGTTCCTTTGTCTTCAAAAGAAGCTGAAGGAGTTGGTGGCATTTCGCTGGCATCTCTCATGGTAACAACTTCTTCTGTGGCTCCATTCTCTTCTGTTGTTTGGTCTTCTACTACTTCATTGTTAGCAAGAGAGTCGTCTTCCCTACTCTCACCAATTTCAGTATGTGCTCCCTACAAATGACCAATGGGCTTAACAAAAGCTTTGTGGAAAGTATTCTCCTTCATCAATTACATATAAAGAACATTAAAAGAAATGAAAATCATTAACTCAAGTATCCCATTCATCAAAAGATAAACAGAAAAAAAGAAACAAATCACCAAATGCAAACAATACACTAGAAAAACAATCAAAACTATTTCACAGTTGTTTCAACAGATGAAATAGAAAATTTGATACTGCTGCTAAAACAAAGAAAAGTAATTCAAGTTTAAAACCACCCTTGAATAAACACTGCATTTTAGAGTAGGAATAATAATAAACACCACCTCCAATAAAGACTGCAGCATGACATGGCATTAATTCAAGTAATAGACTCGAAAAGCACACAGTGATCATTGCTTCGATTGCAGTTGAAAATTTTGAGTGAATCAGACACAAATTTGTTTTAATGTACCAGTTCTGATGTCAAGAAAGCATATCTGACTTACCATCTTTATGCACTTTATGCATTACATCAGGGCATGAAATTAACTTTTTTTTCTGATGGCCACTTGGCTCCTAAATTCTTCAAAGTGGTAGCCAATTCAAATAAAGTTGGTCACCATTTTCAAAGACAAACAAAATCTTTCTTTACGCTGTCAGCGTTCTAGATAGACCCTCCAAAATTAAGTTAGGGAAAAGATCTTTAACGTGCTACAAAGTGGACACTAGGATGGATGATATACAACGTTTAGGCTCATCTAAATCCAAGATGGTGTCTAGTTATCGATTGAGATGCATGTGCTACATTTTGGAAACAAACTTAACGAGGAAGTTTGCCGCGAATTTATCTTTGCAAATCTTTTAATTCACTATATCTCTTGGTAAGGTTATGATGAAACGTTCTAGTCGCCAAATTGGCGACTAACTTTCAGGATTTGGTCGCCAAAGTGAAAAATTTAGTCGCATTGGCGCCTGTATTAGGCGCAATTTCACGCCCTGATTACAGTAGTATTAATATACAAATCATGAAATTGAGAATAAAAAAATGTTTTTTAGTTTGTCATTCTCCTTACTGTCAACCATACAGTTCTTATAATGTTAGTTCAGAGAATTTAGTATTGGATCAACTAATTATCCCCAAATTGATATATTTCTTTATTCTCACCACTTGTCTGCTTGATATTGTATTGATACTGTTGGGAGAAATTCTGTCTTGGTCACTTGTGGGAGTTAAAGGATTAATCTAATAAATGAGGTATACCAATTCTCTCTACTTATCAAGTAAATCTAGAGATGTACATATAAACATATATACATAAACTATTTAGTTTCATTAGGAAAAAGTTTTATGAATTTTTTACAGCTGGATATAAATGATTTACTTTCACCACAACTTACATTTGTATCACAATCTGGCTGATTCACTTCCACATCATCTCCCAATGGGTCAGAATCCAAAGATAAGATAACTGATGCAGTAGAAAGAGAGTTGTTCATATGTCCAACTGAATTCTCTATTAATGGAGACACAGTTGAGCCACCAGATGGCAGTGCTTCTAAGGTGTGCTGATCATTTCCTGTATTCATTGCAACTGTGTCCAATGTTACACCAATCAAATGATCTTCCTGATCATTCTCAGGTGTAGGATCAGTATCCATCATCTGCCTAAAACAACAATCAAAACTGAGACATTTTAACTTGAAATCCAAATGAAGCAGACTACAAATGTTTGTTTGCTAATCACCTTTTCTCGAACAATACTTACAAAAATAAATGATTTTGTAACTCCATGAGGTAGTAACTACACATTAGGAAGCTTAAGCGCAATAAATGTTTTTTTTAGATGGCGACAGCAGCTAGAAGTTAAAAGTTCTCCTTCCTGGAGCCTGGTACACCTTTTTGGTCAGCAAAAGTTGGTTCAAAATGCAAAATGGTAACCTTAACCTCAATACATGTACATTGGCATGAAAGCACACCAGAATTACTAGCTAAAATCTTCTTCTGGTTGCCATTTATGTCTCAAAAAATATTTTATCTATAATATCTATTTTTAATCTGCTTAACATTAAGAACCAAGCCTTGCAACTTCCACAACACATTGTAAAATATCCCTAAAAATATATCAGTCAGATGGAATATGATCAGGCATCAGATTAAAGGGAATTGAGTGTATAAATGAGTATATAATGCTACATTAAAAGTGAAATTCCTGATTGTGAACAAACTATATTGACAGTACTACATATAAGATTGTAAGGCCCCATGACCCATATATATCTGTTTCAGTTTGTTTTAAATAATTTAGTTTAGAAGACATTTTCTACAAATAAAATTCTTTTGTAATTATATTGGAAATGCACAGAATAAGTGCAACACTCCATGATACTTAAGCAATACAATTTCCAAAGTTATGTTCATTGACCATGCAAATCACTCCATGAGGGAAATTATGTTCACAATATCCTTAATTTTGTGTTTCATCACAGTCTACTGGGTTTGCAAATTTTATTCACAAAGAACTGTTATCAGAGATATTGAGCCTTCAACTTCAGGGACTGAGAAATTAAGGTATTGCAGATGCCATAAACCCATAATCTGAAGTTGTAATCCACAACTCAAGCATAGAGTATTTTCAGTTTCAAAAGTGAAGCATTTCATATGATACAGACAGTATCCCCTTTGGGAAAGAATTATAATGAAAGAGTCTTTGTTCTTTCTTTTCAGTGATTTATTGATAAATTGATAAGCAATCCTGGTAAGGCAAAGCCAACACACAAAATGGCTCAGAGGTAGATATATTAAAGACAAATACTAAGTCATAATTTTGCAATTTCTCTGATCCATTGAAACAAATCTGTCATTAATCCAACTTGTGACATGCTTCAGTAATTTATCAGTTTCTCTTCCAATGGGGGTTTTACAGCAAAATTTGAAATTTGACAAATACTTGTAAAATCCTTCTTTTGGCCCTGGTATTTGCAGATCAAGAAAATAATTTATCAGAACTACATCCATACCATAACCATAAAAATTCCAAGCATGAAAACAAATCTCATTAAAATCTAACTTAGCAAAATAGGTCCTTTTAAAAGCCCAAACTCTCTTTTGTAAGTAACACTTTCCATTCAAATATGTTCCCATTTCATGCTTTTAGTAAGTGCGGGAAAACCTAGACTTTAACCCAGCTGTTTAATTTTTTGTCCAGGCTATTTTATTTGACACTTGTGCTTTAGAGAAAAGAAGGGCATTGTTTGCTGATTTCATTTCCTGCCCTAAAGGTGGTTATGCTACCATTTTGTTTCCTCCTGCTTCAAACTTTGCCTCTGGTATTCAAAACATAACCTTAAACTCCTGCCCTCAAAATGTAAATATGTAACTATCTATTGAAAAAAAATATATATTACTGAAGACTTCTTAGCAATCACTGTTACATTGTTCTGTCTGTAGCAAAAACATTCTAAATGAATACAGTCACAGCAAATTTGATAGCATAAATCTAACTTATTACTGTAGTCAGTAGAACTACCCCTCTAAATCTTAACAATTCTTTTGTTTATAAATCTAAAATACTGCACTTTAAACTAAAAAAAAAGTAATTTAGCATGAAGTTTTACACAAAAACCTATACACTCAGAAAAAACAGCATAGATTACATAATCAGTTTCTTCATCTAATTTGATCCCTGAGCAGCAACCAGCTAATTTCAGCAGGAAGGTTCTTCAGTTAATTCCTAGCAGGCAATTACAGAAATTCATGGTTCTAGATATAAATAACATCTCAACACTTGCAAAGATTTGATATAAGTAAAACTGTGAAATTATTTACAGTCAAAAAGACTACAATTAAACAGATGTCTTACTAAAACATGATTCTATTAATCTCTTCCAGGAAATATCTTTACAGATGTGCAAAACTCTCTGAAAGCAAGATGCCCCTTTCCATAACATTATGAAAATATAATTGATAGCCATCATTTTTAATAGATAACAAATGCTGTTCTATAATAAACCCTTTCACACCCAAGATCTGATAAGAAAATCTCCCAGCTATTTGCTACACAATTTTTATCGTGTTGGTTCTAAGAATTTGGTATTAGATCAACTAATACCTGTCTGCTTGTGTTGTATTGATATTGTATGAAGAAATGCTCTCTTGGTCACTCCTGGGAGTTAAAGGATTAAGAACTGATCATTATTTTTCCTGTTCCAAACTGAAAAAAAATTATGAACCTTAGCAATTTGAAATAATATTTGTAAAGTCATATTCTTTTAAAAAAATTTTGGGAGCTCTATGTCACTTGTAATGAACAGATGATTTTGATGCAAATTAGAATGTTTCTGAAAAAATTGAGATTACAAAATGTTCATATGTTAATGTAAGTTTTTCATATAAACTACAAATCAGCATATTACTTCATCTGCAGAACTTGTCAATTTAGAGTTAGAAAATGTTGACACATCATAGCACAATGACAGGAAATTGTTAATATTTATACTAACTACAGAAAAAGAGGGTGTTTTCTACAAAAAGTGGGAGTATGGCAGACACTATCAATCATTTTTTTAATGAGGAAATATCCAGAGCAGTAAGTATTCAGCATGAAAAACATTATCTGTTGACTTAACAATATGATTGTTTGTATTACCAATTGCCTTCAAGGAGCAGCTTGCCTACTAGAGAAAAAAAATTTATATTTTCAATTCAGCCAACTTAAATGTTGTGTTTTAAGATGAAATGAAATATAATTTTTAGTGATAAAAATTTACTGCTAATAATTGTCAAAAGTAACTAAAAGTATGTGCAATTGTGTTCTGGCTAGAAACAGAAACTGTTATCATTATTTCTTGGATATGGTATCTGCTTAATGTACAGGTAATCTTTGAGAGTAAAAAATTCCATTTATTCAAAAAGACAGACTAGAATAGAATTTGGCAAATATACGCTTGTAACATAATTTTAACTTTTTAAAACGCTTGCCTGTATTTCAGAGTGGAGTACCTATTCACAATTTACACTTTTCCCGTAAAGATATCATCAGAAAACATCATAGCTCGCTGCTAAGGCGAAGTTTATGTAAAACCTATTTCAGTGAAATCCAAGATGACACCTTTCGGGTCGCGTCATTTGAGACTTAAACCCAAAAATAGCGATTTCCATGAAAAAATATTCTGAAAAGGTTTTGTCGCAGAAGAAACACGCTAATACTTAAACCCCGAACAATAAAACACGAACCTGAGCTATGAATTAGACGGACAATCTGCTTGGAACAACCCCTATGAATATTAATTACTTCAGGAAATCTAGTTAAGAAGAAGCCTATATACCTTTCGAAACATCGTAGCGTGATCCTACGCGAGAAATACGCTCTTCGGGGAGACAGACAGATGACGGCAATTATTTTTAAGTCTGGGATAATTTTGAAATTAATACGACGGTAGTTTTAGCGTAAAACAATTCGCTGCGGCGAGTTGCAAATTTATTCACTCTTACGTGCTCAGTCGAGCGAAGACTTCGAAAACACGCGTTGAAAATGTGCCACTTACGGCGTCAAATTAGAAGCCGAACAATGTTCGTTTCGGCGAAACTTATAACCGTTTACCGATGAACGCGCACAGTCATTTGCATCAATAATCCATCCATTTTCAAGCCTCTCAGTCTGAAATGCATTTATTCTTTTGAAGCTAATACAGGCAAATTTGCTCTCGCAAGACAAGTCATGAAACACAATACGATGTGCAAATAAGCTCTTGGGCGCACATGAATGTGAAGTCGGTGACATGTTACAGCAGTAGAATCACACCGTTAGCATTTGGCCGAATTTTAGTAAGGCAGTGGTAGTTTGTTAATTTTGAGTTGGAAAAGTATTATCCTTGGCTTTGGTCTTCTCAATTTTGACGATTCCCTTCATATTTAATGTAATCGTTCATTTTCGATTTTAGCAATATGCGCGCCCGGATTATGACTGATGAGCCGACATATAAAACGCTCTGTTAATTGTGGTTATTTTACTACGCTTTCAGAAATAACTCTCGATCCTGTACCTAAAATTGCTGCAAGTTGTGTAGAATTACAGGCAAAAGGGGCACGACTACACTTCTCATTGGGTCCAGGGCAATCAATATGATGGAATTCGCAAGCCCGTTTCGTCACGTTTCCATCTCAGTTAACTCAAAAATGGGCGATTAAATCTGCGTTTAAAAAGACCTCCTTAAAAGTCCTAAATACATCCGCAGCTATTCCATGGTATCAGTATTAAACTTCACATAATAAAGATGCTAAATTTACGAGTTTGTTTGCCAATTTCGACGCGCTGAGGTTCGCCAGCGAATGACTTGGTCGTCACGTTGTCTTCAAAGTCGCCTCTCGGGTGACAGACACATTGGCCAACCAGCCATCTTTGCAAAATCCGCACCATAGTTTCACAAATTATAAGCTAGCGCCCGCGCAGAACACGAACTATATATAACCAAGACCTTCACCGAAAAATAAAGAATATAAACTACAGTCCAGGATTTACCTTAAGCAACCTTGTTCCGCGAGAGCGGGCCAACTTTAGTAGACAAAAAACACTCCGTCTTATTTTGCTTTCGCAGTAGGACTTCTGCCCAGTACGCGTGCGCACACAATAATCGACGATATTGAAGAAAGATTCATGCGAATGGCGTCGCGTCTGACAGAGATTTACATTACAAAACGCATCGCAAAAGCGACAGATCACTGCTGATTCCTTTCCAGTCAACCAATTCGAAAATATTCCTATATTAAAATCAAACGCTGAGACCGTCCTTCAGAGGGGAGACCAAAAATTCCGCTCTCTCTTGCAGTTTGGCGAGGCAGACAAATTATCATCAACAAAACCGCGACAAGGAAATTTGATACAACAATACCGGCCAAGTTTTCATTTGGGAATTTAAGCGGAAATGCCTCGTCAAATCCGCCGCAGTTACTGGAGGGTGCAAAACCTTGTTGTCGTTCCCAAAATATTATTTTTGAAAGATTCGGTTTCTTAAATTTGAAACACCATATTTCATTTCGTTGAATGAAGCTTCGTTTCACTCCATTTGGAACTTGGCCATTGAGACGGGTCTGGTTTAACTCTTCGAGATGTTGTCTTAATTAAACATGGATCAATTTAAAATCAGTATGTTAACCTCTGAGAACGCATTCTTTTTTTTAGGTGAAAATTATTTGAAGAAATCTGCTCTGACGATGAAAAAAAAGACAGAAGTTGGTGAAATAATATTGTAATTAGTTACAATGTTTTTCGTTATTTTTTTGCAATCATTTTTTTTCCTTTCACATGTCAACCTGGTGATGATACTTCGAGAATGCTAGGCAACCCTCTTTTATCGCTGGAATCGTGTACGACCGGAAGCAGCAAATCACTTCTGTTCGGGCGGTATTTTGCGTCTAACAGAAAAGTTTCGCCAGTTTATAGAGAGGGTTTTTTTCAGATGGTGCTAAAGAGTTGTAGCTCGACTCAGTTCATAGCATTCTGGTGGATCGCAATAAGGTTTCATTGATCAAATTCGCCCACCTTAAGGTATTTAATGAAACATCTATTTTTAACTTTATTTATTCTGGACTTCCATGGCCTTAAAGCGAGAAAAAAATTAGACGTGGAAATTTTGTCACAAATCTTAATGTCATTTCTGTTTCAATCAACAAAACTTCTACGAAGAGTTTGATAGGATGGCAACCAAAACATTTGCAAGTACCTGGTCGCGATTCGCCAGTCACAATTCGCTAAAAAACTGTATTCATGAATAATTAAGCGTTAAAGACTGGATGTCTAAAACTAAACTTAGTACCTGAAATCCACTTGAATACGTGAATACAAGCCAGAACTACTAGCCGTGACAAAGGAGAGCGATTATTCCCGTTGGCCTCTAAACACCCGAAGCAATCTGTCAATTACGAGTCACACTCTTTAAAACCCTCCGTCTCTTCTGATGGATCGCTAGACAAAACAAACTTCTAATAATTCGGTTCTGTGAATCGTTCTGAACGAACCAAATTCTTGCGGCGCCATTTTATCCCAAGATCTCAACCCTTATTCTTAAGAAAGGTCACTTTCTTAGCCAATCACAAGCGGCTAGGCAAAATGCACGTGAGGGACATCTGTCAAATAACTTCTTTTTGACCGCGCGCAAAATGAGCGATAGCAATTTCAAAAGAAAAAAAAAAGACCCGAACTGAATAAAAAATTATTATGTTTTACAATTCAAAAACCTTTATACTCCTACGAAAAGAGTAAACTTAATTTAGAAAATAAATTAAGCGAGTGAACTTCCCACTAAATATCTTTGAAAAATGAACTTGATAATTTTCTCCGTTTTGTTTACATTTATGCTGTCAAGTAAGTACAACCTACCGTTGCTTTTTCTCCTGCGATCAAAACGGAACTTGAAGGTTACAGTTTACAATATCTTCTAAAGGATTACTGTTCAATATAATAATACTGACCAAGAAAAATTATTAAGCTAAGAATAGAAAATAAATCCGATGAAAATCGAGCATAAGAATTGAAAAAGTGTTATTAACCGAAGGAAGGCATTTTATTTTCGTTATTTACGTAGAGTAGTGCGTGTAATAAATGCGCTATGTTTTACTACGCAAATGCTATTTTGAAAATTTAAGTTCGGGTTCAACGAATTTTGACCTGGGCATCATAACAAACAAGACAAATGTATTCCTATTTTTATTTATGTCTTTGCGGCTTTTATGCCGTTTTACTGTAAACACCAACTTTTAGCTACTCTGCATTTAAACTTAAGATAATTGTTGAATGTTAAATATGCGTCTTTAAATACAATCATTAGAACTGTATACTCACAATTTCCATATATGTTGCCACATATCGGTATCGGACATCGAAAGTGAATTTTTGAATTTTTATCTGTGACGTGGTCAAACTTCAATTGAGTTCACGGTTTATCAGTGTAAAATTCTTATTGGCAATACCGAATAGTTTTTACGAGCTCGAGCTATAGAGAAAAGTATTGCATCCACCAACGGAAATAACTACAGAAATTTTTTACTTCTAATTTATACACGATACTGCAAGAGATTTAGATTTTAGAGTCTTTGGCAGACACGTCACAGAATAATCTGGAGCAATAAGAAATTATCAAATGTCCTCTCGTGTGCGAAGTAGGCGGCGATTTCAAACAACCTGTCTGGAAATTAATTAAATCCACCCTTACTATGAAGCTCATAGCGAGGGGGAAAAAAAAAACAGAAAAACAAAGCGTCTGGACTGCGAGTTTTCATTCGAAATACTCGATCTTCCCATGGCCAGGTGATTTACAATCCGATGATTTCAGGCTCATCTCTGGCCTACGTGTAGCCGTACCCTCTTTCCCCCCCCCCCCAAGGTGAAACGGAAACTGTTCCATCGCCTCTATTTTACCTTGGCGGGGGGAGGGTGCAGCTACACGTTGGCTAGCTGATCTACTTCCGAAAAAACATCAATCCAGAAGCAACTGGCTGATTACCGTACAGCAAAATTTCTTCTAAACCGGAAGTCGAAATTAAAGGAATAAGCGAGCGAAGACAGATGACTATTTTCACTTCTGGGTTTTGCGTTTTTGTTTTTCAATATGACAATCGAAGGAAAAAATTGATTTCATGATATCTGCACGGTTATGATTGTTACTCATTTGAAGAATGAAACCTTAATTGATTAAAACGGATTGAAATGCAAGGTTGTAAAGTTCAATTTACGCCGTTGATTCCTCAAGATATACCCCGTGACCGTGACACTCGTGTCAAGTATGCTTAGCTGGCTATTTTATGGGAGATCTAGCGATGGAGCGGGTGAGGAAGGCAGCTGCATGCGGCGCGAGACAGGGGACGAAAGCGAAAGATTTAGGAGGAAGAAAAAAAATAAAAAGGAGCTCTGTGGCTCGTTTTCACGGCCCCGTCAGCTTTGCTTTCTCGGAGCACCAAATTAACCGCCAGCTCTGCAAAATGGCTGGAATGGCTGATCATGAACTGTTTTAAGTAGTTAGGTATTTAACTTTGGAAGCAAATTTTTACAAAATATGAACTGCTTATCATTTGTACAGCTACCCCATGGTGAAGCTGAAGGAAGAGAACTCCCATACAGTTTCAATTCTTCTCCGACAGCGTTTCACGAAAGAGTCATGAAAACTTTCGTTCGGTTGATACATATTTGTATATTGGTACTTCTACTGTAAGGCGCAGAGAAACCGTAAAATCCCTTTTTTGACCTTTCACCCTTTACGTTGGTATTCTTATTCTTCACACTGTTCTCTTTAAATTTCCGACAATCAAGACCTTCCTAAATTAGTGATCACTTCCTTTATTCTCATGGCCTTACTGTTTGACCTAGGGGTAATGCTTTAAGGACAAATCAGAAGTCAGTCACTCTTCGGACCTCTTAAGGAATTAAAGGGTTAGGTCGAAAAACTCATGTTAATAGTAAAACAAAAAACAAGATCTTCCTAAATTAGTGATCATTTCCTTTATTCTCATGACCTTACTGTTTGATTTAATAGTGATACCTTAGGGAGAAATTAAAAGTCAGTCACTCTTAGGACCTATTAGGCGGTTAAAGGGTTTAGGTCGAAAAACTCATGTAAATAGTAAAACAAAATACAAAAATCGGAGTGGTCTCGCTCACTTATCCGGTTTTGACTTCCTGTTGGAAAGTTATTTTACTCAAACCATGTTGTTGTCACCCTGGCTTAATTTTTTCACGATCTGAATTGGGCCAGAAATCCACGCACTGTGTGCGTCACCAACTCCCCCGTTATTTTATTTCGTCGCTGTCTCATCACTGCTAGATCTCTGATCACTAACTGACAGCCTGAAACAGGCGGAAACTCTCAGAATCCCTTGCCTTAAAATAATGAATTGTAGCGAGTCACTTCACTAGAATTTTTGCAGTACCTCTGAACGGCCTGTTGGAAATGTTTGAATCATATTTCTACGCAAATATTTTCCTTTCTAAGATATATTTTTTTTGTTTCAAAGGTATTAAGACAAACTATGTTTATGCGAAAAAAAGATGAATAAGCGACAACAGCATGTCTTAAAACTTTATTCTAGAAGGTGACCATCAAGAGGGGAGGAACACTAATAATGATTTTTTTGCCGACCTAAATTACAAACAAAATACGCAACAAAACAACAACAACATAAAATCTAAACATAAAAAGAGACAAAGAAAAAAACTATTAATCATTGCCCTTGTGACTCTTCTGGCAGAGCTTTGGGAAGCAAAACCCAGTAGAAATGGCCCAAAAGCCTCACATAAGACCCTCGATGAAAATTATCACGACTGATTTTCAAACAGTGTTCTTTTCGTTCGCTATATCTTGTACCTAGAGCTGTTGGCTACTGAGATATGAATTTCTAAGCTTCAGGCTTTTGGGGTGAACCCTGAATCCTGGCGGACGAACAATCAAGAAAAAAAATGTTTTGCAGATTTTCGATGGATACTTAGGGACCGTGTGGAAGACGGGAGGGAGGGGAGGAGGAGTTTGGTTGTCACAAAATAAAATTTACTTGATCTCCCCCCACCCCTCAAGGCTCTGTAGTCTTTTAATGATGATCCCTCCTCATTGGAAAACAATTTCATATAGTCCTCCCTTTATGCTCTGTCAGCGACGACTGATTCCCGCTCCGTTCCCCGTGAAGACCATGCAACCTCCCCCCGCCCCCCGCCAAAAGTTAGGTTCATGAGATACTGGCAAGACCTAGCTTGTCTCCCCAGATCGACAACTAAAAGATTGTTTGGTTTTAACAACTGAGTTTATAATGTAAATTGGCCGCTGTGAAGAGTTTCAAAGCTGACGATTCGAGCGCATGCCCTATGTCAGAGCGAAAGACTCGTCAGAGCAAAAAACCAGAAGACTAGTCTGAATCCACACCCAGCACATGTTAACAAAGGATACAAGTAAATTTTGCAATGGTTTATTTGACCTTTGAAAAAGAATCGTTACTAGCTTTTCTCATGACTAATTTAATTTCATATTCAGATTTTTGATCGCTTTCTAATTTTCTTGAAGCAAAATTTCATCAAATTTTTGCTACCTTTTTCTTTAACTAAACCTTTGTAGTATTTTTATCAACCATATGCAGCCGCGCCTCTTGGGAACCAGGAGCTCTCGTTCCATCAAACTGCAATTTGATTGGTCAGTAAAATAACAAACCAAAAACCGTACGCTTTACTGTGCATTGGCTTACGGAAAACGAACTGTTACTATCTAAGTAGTAATAATTCGCGAGTTTTGTTCGCTTTTCTTAACCTTTCGATTAGAGAAAGATTCAAACGAATGGCATCGGTGAGAACTGTTTTGTAAGAACTTTGCAGATTTCGGCTTTCAAGTGCTGATCAATGCTTCTTTTACACGCATTTCAGACTAGTTCGAACGTCGAGAATCTTCATCCTCAAATCCTCAAGCAAGTTATGAAAGAGCTGAGGAGTTTGTCTTGCGATCCTCCCGAAGGCATCAAGATTTTAAGTAACGATGAAGATATAACAGACATACAAGCAACAATAGAAGGCCCAGGTATGTTTCTTTACTGTTTGAGGAGAGAATATCTCGCAATTCAATAAGAAGCTTCAAGCGGTTCTGGTAGATACAGATTATATGCTGTTAAATTTGAATTCTCGTTCCCTTTAACTTTTGCCTGGCTTGAAAATTTAACCGTGAAACGCATTTTTTTTCCTAACATTAACAGCTGGCACCCCTTACGAAGGAGGACTCTTTCGTGTGAAATTAGTTCTTGGGAAGGATTTTCCTGCCAGCCCTCCAAAAGGTAACAAGCTAGCTAATCGAATGTGAAAATGTTAGTATTGTCACTTTTCAAATCAATGGCCATTCCACTTTTGTACTCTGTCTTTCGTTCTTCCTCTGTATTTCTTTTTAACATAAACTGCATTGGCTTGAAGGTATTGACTTTCCTTTCACCCATCGATTGTTAAAATGTTATATTTACTGGTTTAATGGATGATCAAAATTTCTAACCTTGAAGGTGATTTGACAGATCTTGGAGCCTCTGTTTATATAGCAGCCCTAATCTATAATAATTAACAAAAATGATTTTGAGACATTCGGTTTTCCCTTTTTTCCAAAGTGATGACAAAAGTCTTGTCTTTTTAGTGGAACATATCTTCACCTCTACTGAGTGATTATAAGGAAAGTTATGCTGCAAAAAATACAGCTGAGTATTTTTTGTTAGTTCTCATTTAATTCAGCAAGGTTTAAGTGCTCAGATTCACCATGAGGTTGTTTTTTTAGTTTCCATGTTGTGTATTTGTAGAGTTCTAAGAGTGCTCAAAAGTTGCTAAATTTGTGCATGTGACTTTTGTTTGCTGTTGTGTTTTTCTCTTCAGGAATAAATAACCTTTGTAAAATCATCCACTTCCCAAGCGAGTATTCAGTGCTTTGCCAATTTCACTGTCATGGTGTGACTTTTCCAATCACCTTGACTTTTTTGAAAAAGAACACTATGAAGTTTTAAGTGAACAGATCACTAACATAAAAATTTCCAGACACTACAGCAGTGGTGACCCAAGAGGAGACTTTCCTTGCTCGGCATTTGTCAAACTTGATTCTAAATTTTTGGAGTTTATAGTTCTTGTTACTATTTGTTTATGAACTTTTTGTTTCTGAGGCATGGCCAAAACTGTTTGAATGTCAATATGAAAGTGAACATTCTTGCTTTAGTGGGTTATTTTTGAAAACCAAGCGCAAACCATTTACTTCAAGAAATGATCAACCTGTAACTTCTTCCTGTAACATTTGTACATTATTCAACAAACCAATATTGAGAATACTCAAACTTATCAGGTAGAAGTTGTTATCATGATCTAACACCAAATTCTTGTGACTAATTTACAAGGAAATGTGTAGCATCTGCAGGGAAATTAATAAAAAAATCTTGGAAGTTAAACAATTTAGAATTTAGAAAACATGATTTTAGTAAAACAGAAATCACATTTAAAAATTTAGTACTTTGTAGCACTCTCTGAATGACCCAAGGATTGATAGATTTTTTGATACATACCCTTTATCTATATATACATTGCAGTTAGATGATTCAATTAGGTTTAGACAATAGGGTAGTTGTAAAACTGTAATATTATACAAAAATACTTGTAAAATAATGATAGAAGTGAAACTGAAATATTTGGAGAGCACCAAAGGTCATCCTCTGACTTTGAAGTGTTCTGCTCTAGCTTTCTTCATTTATTATACCAGGGTTTATTCTATTTTACCCAGAAATCTTTATAAGGGCAATGGCTGTCATCTAAGGATCCCCATAAATCTGTGCAGGAAGAGAAGTGACCTTCTTGTGTATTCCTCCAAATCCTGACCAATCCCCAACATTCTCCCAGATGGGTGATGAAAATGCATGAATCCCCCTAACTCCACTGGACATGAATAGCTACCACTAATGCATTAAATCCCTACCAAAGCCCCCTTAATCAGTACTACTACAATTCCCTCAAATGTGATCAGTGCAATAACTACTTTATTTTTCACTAAGTATTTTGTGGAGATGTAATCAAACAGTTGGCTGTAATTGGACAGTTCAAGCAGCCAATTGTATTAAGTTCACTCAGCTAAATCCACCAATCACAGAATCAATCACAATAATCATTGCAACAACCTCTTATCCTAAGAATAAGGATAGAATGGAGAATTTCCAAATAAGAGAATTTTTAATTTTAAACATTGTCTCCACTGGAGATATTTGTTCTAGATGTTTTGTTTTTTTGTTTTGTTTTTTTAATAAATTGTATTGGTTATGATTAATTGGTAACAGGACTTGATGTCATCTAATTCTGTCTATAATCATACTCATGATTAACCCTTAAACTCCCAGAGGTGATTGACATGTGAATTCTTACCTAAAATATCCGTATATAATCCAGCAAACATGCAATGAGAATAATCAAACTTATCAGGTCTGAGGTGTTATTTCAATCCAACACCAAATTCTCATGACTAATTTACAAGGAAATGTATGGAAGTTATTAGGGAGAATTAACTATCAGATCTAGATCTTGGGGGCGAAAGGCCTAGCAAAATTGGACTCCCGCTTCAGGGTTGTCTGATTTTGTCAATCACTTACATAATTACAGATGGAATTAGACTTCACTCAGTCCTATAACAATTATATATCAGGAGTAAGGCATAAGTTTCTAACTTTTACCCCTTTAGTGATATTTAATTGTACAATTTTCCATTTGCTTATTCAGGATTTTTTTCAACCAAAATATTTCACCCAAATGTTGCCAGTAATGGAGAAATCTGTGTAAACACATTAAAGAAAGATTGGAAACCAGATCTTGGTGTAAAGCATATATTATTGGTAAGTTTATTAAATTGTATGCACTTGCAAAGCAAGCTTTATGATCTTTTTGAACAGCGTTTGGTTAGCTTATGTTGTAGAGTGCTGGAGTGGTGTGGAAGGGTGAGGGTTCAAGCCCCAGACTGGACCAACACTCTTAAAATAACTGAGGATGTGCTATGCCTTTGCTTTGACATCAGCGAATGGTTAGACATTCTAGTCTCCTGGGATAAGGATGATAAGTGGAAGTAGCTGTCTCCTGCCTCTTTTCTGAAATGGTTAGCAGAGGACATTAAAGAACTCATGCACTTCTTGCAAAGAGTAGGGAACAAAACTCCCAGTGTTGAGGTCTGGCCTTGTCATTGTTTACACAAGCCCCTATTTAAACTAGCTCTGTGCTGAACTGGGCCAGCCTGCCTAAAATATCACAAATACATTTTTGGCCTAAGATCTCACACAGGATCTAAAGAAAGAAAAACAAGTTGGAGTAAAAGCGAGAATGCCCTTGTGGAGCAGGTCTGCACTTGAGTCATGTGGTCCATCTAGCTGGAACTTATTCCTGTATCTGTGACATGAATTGACTAGGAGTATTACCACTCCCCCTAAATGGGATACCATTCCATTGCAAGGTTAACCCCAGCATTTCATCAAGCTTCCCTGACAGTCGGCAGATACCCATTTAAACTCTAGAGAAGCACTACAGAAGTAATTTAAAGTGTGTTACCCAAGAACATAACACATCAACCCACTAGGTCTCGACCTGTAGTCTAGTGCACTGGCTGTAAGGCCATCCTAAGGAGAGGAGAGTGGCTTCCTGGAAATGAATGGAAGGCTGCGATAAATGCATTTCAATGCAATATGTACTTGTATCTGAAAGCCTGTTTTCATTCCATCCCAAGTATTGTTGGTTTTGAGCCAAAATAAAATGCACACTTTATATGTTCATCACCAGATCTGGGTGACAAATCAGAAAAGACAATAATTATTGTAAAGACTCACATTTTGGCCTCCATAAGTTTTTTGTAAACCCTCCATCTACAAGCCCTGGAAACTATAAAACCAGGGGTGGAGGAAAGGGGGATGGGGGGGTTTATCATTGTTTAGGGAAGCATTTTCGTTCAATGTTTTGCATTGGAGAATGATTCATGTTTTAAAATTTGACTCTTCTTAATTGCCTTTTGGTAGACTATAAAGTGTCTTCTTATTGTCCCAAATCCTGAATCTGCATTAAACGAAGAAGCTGGCAAGCTGCTCCTAGAGAGATATGATGACTATTCAAAACGAGCTCAGTGGTGGACAGATATCCATGCCAAGACCAGTCACTGTACTAAAATGGAGAGTATGGAAAAAGGGGAAAGTGTTGAAGCTACTCAAGGGATTAAAAGAGCTAGTGATAAAGCACTAGACAAGAAGAAAAAAGACAAGAAGAGAGCTTTAAAAAGACTCTAATAGATGCTTAATGTCTCAATTATTGAAGTAATCATGATAATAATTCTATCATATGTTGAGTGTACAGTGTATATATATAATGTGGAGCTGCTCACACATTTATACAGAAAAAGATCACCCCTGCTTAAGAGAGGGTAGTGAATAAATATTAAAACATTTAATTTTTAGTTTTGATTTGATTGATTACTGCTGAAGTAAGTCCAACAAAGGGGTAAATATATTTTCTTCTTGCAGAATGCACTTCTAAAATGCAATATCTCAGGTCAGGCACAAACCATTTGACTACTCTATTCCATCTTTGATGTAAACCTTAACTCAAGAAATGTTTCACCTTTACATATAATTCTGTGATCTTATTTTACAGAATTTTACTTTTCCTTTTTTTGGGATCTGTGTGTTAATTTATTGCGGAGTTTCTTATGAATTAGCTTTTGAATTTAGTGGTGCATCAAGGAAAAGGAACTTAGATTTCTTAAAATAAAATTTTTGCCTAATCAGGCATCCTGGTCTGGTGTCTTGTGTGTTCTGTGTAAAGGCTTAGTCAATTTTTGTTGTCATGTAAATATTGTTCATAAATTTAGTAATTTGTAGAATTTTATGCCACTCCCCTTAAAAGGATGAATGTAAGTCAAATTATACCTTATACCTCCTCATTTTGTTTTGAAGCATTTCATGAAGTTAGAGGTTTACCAATTATACAAAGATCAGTTGTTCTCTGAAGTTAGTGTGCAAAATGATGATTTGAGACTTGCAAAAGTTGTGATTCACCCCCAAGATAGAGATATCAATTATCTTAACTGTCAGCAATACATTTCATAGAATTCAAGCACTGTGAATTTGCTGTCAAGTAAACCTATATCCCTCATTTATACATATTATTTTTTCTTTTGTTAATTTTAATACTTGCAATTATTGTAATCATGACACTGTAAGGAGAAATTCCTTTTGTCCCTTTTGGTAGTGAGAAGGCAGAGGTGAACAGTAAACCCGACTCGTACTTGCTCATAATAAAGTGTGAGTAACCAGCATGGGTGACATGGCAATGTAAGAGATAATGCATAGAGATATATAGAGCAAGAGAGGGAGAGTCCTCTCCTTCCCATTCCTTCACCAATTTCTCAGACAGAGTGCTCTCATGTGGGGTCCTCTCATTGAGAAGACAACTTGGGAGAAACAAGCCATTCTTCAAAAGGGGCACATTACAGTTGGACCCTGAATATGGTAGTCTGTTGGCAGCCCTCATTATTACCACTTCGGCACTATACTGGTGTTTTATTCACTTGTGGTATGGTACAAAGCCTTGAGTGACTCAAGCAAGCTAGAAGTCCGTAAGGGGTCAAGCACTGATTAATAAGCATTCCCTCATTATTAACACCTTGGGCGTGAGGGAATACAACAGATCATCAAAAAGCCCTTGACCTGAATTTTGAGGTTTCTACTATCATTCTACGTCGGGTTAGAGAAGGGTATCGGTTCCCTTACCGTAAATGTAAGAGTCGGTGGAAAGTAGCAAATAATATTCTGCACCAGGTTTCACACAGCGCACTCTGGGGATCTGTTCATTCGATTTGATTGGGGGCCCTGGATTAAGTTGGGTGTCCTGGATTAAGTTGGGTGTCCTGAGGTCTCTAACCAACCTTGTCCATATTAGGAAACGGAGGAAACCATTCGGTCCCATTCCCACTCCGAATGCGGTATTAAATCATATTTGTTCTCGAACGTCTAACATTATTCGTCTAGTAGGAAGTTCATCACATTCGGGAAGAGGGAAGAGGTTGCAAAATGGAAGCTGTAGCGAAGCATGAATTCCAAGCTACCGCAGAAGATGAGCTTTCCTTTAAAAAAGGCTCGATTTTAAAGGTAAGTCGAAGCTAGAATGTCTTCCTTGTGCAGACGCCATTGCTCAATATAAACAAGGATGCCTATACCGCTTATAAATTCCCCCACAGGGGAGCTTATGATTTTGTCTCGTTTGGTTGCCGTTTTAGGTTATCAAAACAGATGACGATAAAAATTGGTACAAGGCTGAACAAGAAGGGCGGTTGGGACTTGTTCCAGCGAACTACATCCAGTTGAAACCACACAGGTCAGTATAGAATGCAGATACGTGTACAAGCTCGTTTAAACATTTTTCTGCTTTGTGGTTTTTCACCGATTTGAGGTATATAGACTACACTCTTGAAGTGAACTCTCCCTCCTGCTTAAGTTATGCCCGTGGGTCAGCATGTTTACAAGGGTTTATGAGAAGAATCATTTCAGATAGAAAACAGCGTATTTTGACAGAAAAAAAATGACAACTGCGGTTACTACATAATTCGACCCCTATCGCTGTAGTCAGATTGTATGTTGATCATCAATTCGATGCACCCGGAACCCAAAATGTTATATTCCATATCAGTTCAGAGGTTGATTTTTTTTAGTTTGAATCCTTGCGCTCAAGGTTGAATGTTTATTTGGGAATTAGTGTTTAAAGTGACCTTTGTCTCTGCCAAGTTGATAAGCTGTTAACATTTTTAAACCTTCATTACTATAATGCAATAGTCAGACTACTGGTACGTTGAAATACCCGATTATCATATACGATAAGAATAAAACAAGCAATCTTTTTCTCTGAAAAAAACCTTCCGAAAACTCTACTTTGTTCTTCCTTGTCACCTTGTGAAATATGTAATAGTGCATTATAATATTCATAAATAGAACACTTAAAATGAAGTAGGTTGTGATGAGGAAGTGTTAAATTTTGAGCAAATGAACATCTGTCAGTAAAAGGAGTCAATTACATCTCTGTAGAGAGAAGCCTATCCACTGGAGTGAATTTAATTTTTTTGTGTCATGAACATTAACTAATACTCGCTGTGTTTGTTTGTTTGTGAAATGTTATTTTTATTTCTGGAAAATGAAATTGGTGACATCCTATTTATCTAATAAATGATTCATCATTATGTAGCAACAATTACTATTGTATAGCAAGGTTTTTCTTTTAATTATGGTTTATAAACATATATGTGTATATGGTAAGCTGTTTGTTGAACTGTTCCTCTTAATAATCCACTATCATTTGGAAATCAAAACTTTCAGTGATGATGTCATCATGAACTTGGTTCATAGTAAAAGTTGTCATAATGAATATGAAATTTAGGAATCTTAATCCGATAAAGCCTAGGAGTGAATTAGCATCTGATTTCTCCTTAGCGTTTAATACTGCAGAGTCATTCATTAAAATCATGAAGATAAAGGAAATGATCACCAAGTTAAGAAACTTTGATTGTCGAAAATCCACTATCATTTGGAAATCAAAACTTTCAGTGATGATGTCATCATGAATTTTGGTTCATAGTAAAAGTTGTTATAATGAATATGAAATTGAGGAATCTTAATCTGAAAAAACATACAAGTGAATCAGCATCTGATTTCTCCTTACAATAATACTGCTGAGTCATTCATTAAATTCATGAAAATAAAGGAAATGATCACCAAGTTAAGAAACTTTGATTGTCAAAAAAGTTCTCCTTGTCTGTGCCTCAGGAAATGTACAGAGAACAGTATGGAGAATATACATACTCATGTTAAGGTATAAAGTGATAAGCAGTCAGGACAACAATGCTGAGGAAAACATTGATTGAAAAATAAATTTATATTTGCAATTAGAATATTTTAAATGGTTATATGTGTTAACCTCCTCTTAGGTTTCCACATCTTAACTTCATCATAACACATGTGAGCACTGTTAAGTTCCAAATGGAAACTTAAATAATTTGCCTTTGAGATTTCTATTCTTAGACCATACAAATCTTGGTGATTTCACATTTTGGTTTTGGACAGCTAAGAAATCTAAAAAGTTTTAAAATGCTATTGCTCTGCTATTTAGAATTTTTTGTTTTGCTGTGTCTTCTTTGAGGTATATAGACAACATATATATAGAGGTTGATTTTTTGTAGTTTGAATCCTTGCGCTCAAGGTTGAATGTTTATTTGGGAATTAGTGTTTAAAGTGTCCTTTGTCTCTGCCAAGTTGATAAGCTGTTAACATTTTTAAACCTTCACTACTATAATGCAATAGTCAGACTACTGGTACGTTGAAATGCCCAATTATCATCAACGATAAGAATAAAACAAGCAATCTTTTTCCCTGAAAAAAAGCCTTCCGGAAACTCTACTTTGTTCTTCCTTGTCACCTTGTGAAATATATAATAGTGCATTATAATATTCATAAATAGAACACTTGAAATGAAGTAGGTAAGTTAAGAAACTTTGATTGTCAAAAATCCACTGTCATTTGGAAATCAAAACTTTCAGTGATGATGTCATCATGAATTTTGGTTCATAGTAAAAGTTGTCATAATGAATATGAAATTTAGGAATCTAAATCCAAAAAAACATAGGAGTGAACCAGCATCTGATCTCCTTACAATAACACTGCTGAGTCATTCATTAAAATCATGAAAATAAAGGAAATGATCACCGAGTTAAGAAACTTTGATCGTCAAAAAAATTCTCCTTATCTGTGCCTCAGGAAATGTACAGAGAACAGTATGGAGAATATACATACTCGTTTTAAGGTATAAAGTGATAAGCAGTCAGGACAACAATGCTGAGGAAAACATTGATTGAAAAATAAATTTATATTTGCAATTAGAATTGCCACATCTTAACTTCATCATAACATATGTGAGCACTGTTAAGTTCCAAATGGAAACTTAAATAATTTGCCTTTGAGATTTCTATTCTTAGACCATACAAATCTTGGTTATTTCACATTTTGGTTTTGGACAGCTAAAAAATCTAAAAAGTTTTAAAATGCTATTGCCCTGCTCTTTAGAATTTTTTGTTTTGCTGTGTCTTCTTTGAGGTATATAGACAACATATATATATAGAGGTTGATTTTTTGTAGTTTGAATCCTTGCACTCAAGGTTGAATGTTTATTTGGGAATTAGTGTTTAAAGTGACTTTTGTCTCTGCCAAGTTGATAAGCCGTTAACATTTTTAAACCTTCACTACTATAATGCAATAGTCAGACTACTGGTACGTTGAAATGCCCGATTATCATCAACAATAAGAATAAAACAAGCAATCTTTTTCCCTGATAAAAAACCTTCCAGAAAGTCTACTTTGTTCTTCCTTGTCACCTTGTGAAATATGTAATAGTGCATTATAATATTCATAAATAGAACACTTGAAATGAAGTAGGTTGTGATGAGGAAGTGTTTAATTTTGAGCAAATGAACATCTGTCAGTAAAAGGAGTCAATTACATCTCTGTAGAGAGAAGCCTATCCACTGGAGTGAATTTAATTTTTTTGTGTCATAAACATTAACTAATACTTGCTGTGTTTGTTTGTTTGTGAAATGTTAATTTTTATTTCTGGAAAATGAAATTGTTGACATCCTATATATCTAACAAATGATTTATCATTATGTAGCAACAATTACTATTGTATAGCAAAGTTTTTCTTTTAAGTATGGTTTATAAACATATATGTGTATATGGTAAGCTGTTTGTTGATCTGTTCCTCTTAATAATCCACTATAATTTGGAAATCAAAACTTTCAGTGATGATGTCATCATGAACTTGGTTCATAGTAAAAGCTGTCATAATGAATATGAAATTTAGGAATCTAAATCCGAAAAAACATAGGAGTGAACCAGCATCTGATTTCTCCTTACAGTAATACTGCAGAGTCATTCATTAAAATCATGAAAATAAAGTGATTAAACTTAAAATGATTAACTCAAAGAAGTCTTTCTCCAATGAAATTCTGTGTCTTCTAGATATCCCTTTAAGATGACTTTGATAGCTGGCAATGCATAGAAGTCAACCCTTCAACACCCAAGATCTGATTGTTAATTCTCTCCTCTAGATACTACACATTCCTTGTAAATTGGTTGCGAGAATTTGGTATTCAATCAAGATAATACTTTATTCCTGATAAGTTTGAATAATCTCACTACCTGTTTGCTGGATAATGTATGGATATCATAGAGAGAAGTTACTTGTTGATCACTTCTGGAAGTTAAAGGGTTAAGACAATGGCAGCAAATGCTATTGGATCAACATTGACTATGTTGCATATGATGTGAATCTGATGAAGTCACTACCGCGAAACAACAATATCATCTATTATGATTATTGTTTATTATTTATCATCCTGGCTTTGTTTTTTAGCCAGCTGAATAGTAAAAATACTAGTAAAAAATATAGAATAACTGATTTTAAATTGCTGAAATGTTACAGGGAAACATACTACTTATTTAACAAAGAATATTTTCATTATGCACTTTTATATTTTTAGAAAATCTTAACCCTTTAAGTCCCACTAGTGACTCAGACAAAATTTCTCCTTACAATATTGATACAATATCAAGCAGACAAGTCATTAGAATAAATAAAAATGTAAATTAGGGGATCATTGGTTGATTCAGTTCCAACTTCTCTAAACTAACATCATATGGATTGTATAACAGACAGTAACGAGAATTACTTGTGATATCTTGGGGAGTTAACAGGTTATATCATGGTAAAGTCACACATGCAAATGAATTGGAATCAGACCTTTCTCCCAAGGCCATTTTCATTGGTTTGAACAAACAGTTCAGTTGGTAATTTTAGAAATTCATTGTCTTACTTATTTCTTTGTTTAGCATGATTAAGATATTGTATTCTTTAGAGTTTTGGGGGTTACAAAGAAGCATGGGTTCCTCTTGGTTAAACCTTGAGCCACTTTTACTCTTCATTTGCCCTTTTTCAGGCTCTCTACTGTTATCATGCATGTGGATCAGTAATAGAATTGAAATAATGGATTATAAATTAATATATTTAGTGGTAAAGTTTAGGAGTTCCTTAATCACAATTCTCCTTGGTAAGAGTTGAATATATTGGATTTTTCTTATTAATAATGTTGTTTGGTAATACGTAATCTTTTTTTGAATCATTATTTCATGAATTCTTTTTATTTATTTATTTATTTATTTTTCAATTTTTGTGCAGTTGGTTTCATGGCAAAATCACAAGAGCAAAATCAGAAGAATTGCTGATGAATCAGAAGCATGATGGAGCTTTTCTCATCAGAGAAAGCGAAAGTACACCAGGTAAAGAATCTCTTTTCCTGAGTGTGTGATTTATCCCAATAATCTTGCCTCTTTTTTAGCATTTGGGTTTACATGCTTGGATTTCAGATCTTTGTTACTTGACAATAGCTTCAACTATTCACCAAAGTAGAGGTGAAAATTGGTGAATATGAAAATATCCACCACTTTCAATGACACTGAGGTGGATAATTGTTTTAGCATATTCCATACAGATACCAAAAAATTTGTTATCTTCTTTTGATGTATGGAAAAATGATTGGAAATTATACACTTCTGACACATGATTTTGTCTCATTGGCTGCTTAGAGGTGGACAGTACTTGCTATTCGCTTTTGAAATAGCCAATTGGCATGCAAAAAACGCTATTCACCTGTGTGATATATAATAAAATTAATTAATAGAGTAAAATACTGGATGGATTATAGCCAGCCAAAATACATACTAAGTTAACCCTTTAATTCAAAAAAATGATCACCCAACATGTAACTTCTCCTTGTAATATCCATACATTATTCACCTAACCTGTAATGAGAATACTCAAACTTGTCACATAGAAGTTGTTATCTTCATCTGACACCAAATTCTTGAAACTAATTTATCAGGAAATGTGTAGCAGCTAAAGACTAAATTAACAATCAGGTCTTGGGAGTTGAAGACCAAAACAGTACTGATTATTCTGACAGCAAACATCAGCAGAGCTAATGCAAATATTTTGTTTCTTTTGATTACAGGAGATTTTTCATTGTCTGTGAGGTGAGGGTGTGTTGTAATTTAATATCTAAATCAGTTCATGTGTGTAAATTGAATTTATGTTCAAAATAGTGTCAAGCACCAAACAGTGTTTATATTTACTTTTCCACTAGATCAACCATGTTTACAAAAAAGGCTTCTTTATTTTATGGAAAAGCTCAGTTTTGATTACTTGTTAGATCACTGATTTAAAAGATGGTATAGGGTTGTAAGGGGAAAAAAATAGAAAATTCTGAATGCTCCTTACAGGAGTTGAATATTAATTGCAAACTTATTTTTGTTATTGATAAATTGTGCAATTTTATTTGCTTTCCCCTTGATACAGATTTGGTGACGGTGTACAACACTTCAAAGTCTTGCGTGATGGAGCTTGCAAGTACTTCTTGTGGGTTGTTAAGTTTAACTCATTGAACCAGTTGGTTGATTATCATCGCACATCCTCGGTCAGCAGATCACAAACTATATACCTAAGAGACATGGCAGATGAGGCTGCTGCACCGGTAAGAGTTACATTATGATAACAGTTTAGTTACTGCATTGGGAGCAAATTTTGCTGGAGCTTAGTTTTATTAGAGTTGATTGAAATATCTGTTTTAAGCAAGTGTTTGCACTGTTCTTTTGGTAGATAGATATTTGCAGTGAGTTCAGATAAAAATAATGCAACTTGACACTAGATTTGTCAGTAAAGTTTGTTGTTCAAACTTAAGGAAGTAAAGTTTTTTGCTGGTTTCTTTCCCTTGGGACATATTTTTACATTTCAGGGACTATTACTTGAATCTGCAAGAATTAAACCCTGTAATGTACTCATATTTTACTCTCAGGCAGTAGCTGTCATTTTTCACTGAATAATTTGCTAAATTCATATGCTCATTTGAATCGAAATATTCCCCCTCTGTTTGAACCTAGAGATATAAGAAATACCTTACTAACCTTGTTTTCTCTGAACATACTGTAAGTTGCAGAACCATGTTTTTGCACTCAGATTTATGGCTGGTGCACTTAGTGATTGAGTCATAAATCCAGCTGGAAAAACTTGGTCTGTAACTAACAGTACAGAACTCAAACTGGGTTTGTAAGAGGTATTTATTACCACTTAAAATTGCTTGGAATTCTTGAAAATTCAACAGGTAAAAGGATTGCTCTTACTACTGGTTTGAAAATTTATTTTACCCGTTGCACTGAAGTAAGGGGCAACATGGGCACTGTCTAATTGTCAGGAAACTTGATAAGATGAAAAAAAGGGAGGAAAAAAGGGGAAATGGCTTGTTCATTGTACAGACAGATTTTACTGATTTAATACCAACAAAAGTTGAATTTTTACACTCAAATAACAGTATTTCTAATTCCTAATATTTTTCAATGAACAGGAGCAAGATACATATGTCGCTGCTTATGAATTCCGACCAGAAGAAGAGGGAGAGTTGTACTTTAAACGTGGGGATTCTATATTGGTTCTTGATAAAGAAGATGCTAATTGGTGGAAAGGCAGAAACGTAGCAACGGGGAGTGAAGGGCTGTTCCCAGCTACTTATGTGCAAAAGAAGTCTTAAAATTCAATTTTCACTCTGAAGAAGTATGCCATTTCATATGACCGTTAATACATTAATCTGAGTGGTATCATTTGATATTTTGGAGTGAAAGTTTCTGAAAAGAAGCACTGAAATTGCTGAATTACCCACACAAAAAAAAAGCAACACAGGAAACTTGTATTGAATTTCTCTCTTTGTACAATTTTTTTCTTTTCTGCTAATACAAAACAATAGTCAAAGAGTATATTTTAAACAGATAGGTGAAATACCGAATGTTTTGTTTTCCTTTGTTATATCAATTGATTCAGAGGATGCAGACAGCTATGTACATTTTTGCCATTTAATCAAACAATAATGATTATATATAATATGCAGTCTAGGTTAAGAGAGTAAAATTTGCCCTTCCACTCCTCTCAAGATGATTACATTTCTAAGCAGAAAGTTGATGAGGAAATCCTCAAGGCTAAAATTGTGAGACATGTGGCTCAAAGTTAGGGGAATCAACATTAAGAGGGTCTACAAATCCTAGCCTGTTAACCCTTTAACTCCCAAAAGTGATTGACATAAAACTTCTCCCTACAATATCCATACATTCTTCAGTAAACAGGTAATGAGAATATTCAAACTTATCGGGTAGAAGCTGCTATCTTGATCTAGCACCAAGTTCTCATGACTAATTTACAAGGAAATGTGTAGCAGCTACAGGGGAGAACTAACAATCAGATCTTGGGAGTTAAAGGGTTAAGAGACTGTCAAGGCAAGGATCAATCAAAAATGAGTGGGGAAGGGTAGGCTTACTCCCCTTTTCCTACCCTTCCCCCTCTTTGGCTGTTTGACAAACAGCCAGTTCCTTCTCATCTCTTCCAACAGGAACCTGTTCATAGGCTAGACAATAACATGCTCATTATGATTGCAAACATAGTTGAATGTGATTTAATGTTTATAATGATATTTTGAAGAAGAGATACAACTTAAGTGGAGTAGAGCATGATTGTGTGGATGCTGGTGTGATGTCAATGTTGTGTAAAGCTCTTTACTGAATCAAAGAACACAAGTCTTTGCAGTGCATCTATTTCACTTCATTAAAGAGTTTGGATTTTAACACATGCATCTAACATACCTCATGAATGAGCTAGGTCACTAATTTGTACTGATAAACATATCTTTTGATTACTTTTACAACATGTTGCAGGTCCAATATGCTTTTAACTGGGTTTGAAGATCTGGGCCACTTTTTCATGTTCTAAGTAAGACCTGTGGGGAACTTTTTCCTGCATATGTTAGGGTATGGGTTTTTGGAGACAATCGATACCCATAAGAGACCTAGATTCCTCTTTGACTGAGAAAGTTCTGTAAATAAAAAATCCTTGATCTCTTGTATTTTTAAATTGTAAACATAACTAGATAATTAAATACCAGTCATTGTAGTCGCCCCTGTTAGGGGGTCAGGTGGGGGGGGGGGGATGTTTCTGTGGGCCATCCTTTCCTGCTGTTCATTTGATTGCAATTATATTCCTCTCTCTCACCACTGATCTAATCAATTACTTTATCTCCACAAAGCATGGAAGAAGTTCCTCTATGGAGGCTTGGGTCATGTTTCTCCCAGCTTTACCAGCAATAGAATAATCAAAATTGTTTTTTGGGAGCTTAATTTAATATATCATATGTATGTATTCAATCAATGCTATTGTTTGTCGACAAGAATTTATGCATTATAGTTTTCCAGCATGAAGTTGTAATGAACAAGATTGTAGTGGGTCTAAACTTGTCAGGAATTGTTTGGGTGTCACCTAGATTTATTTTTCTCAGTTTTTGTTTACTGCACACGTCTTTTTTTTTTTTTTTTTTTTAAGAATAAGGTCCTGTGAGAAAACTTCAGGGTTGATAGAATGCATATAATGTAGAACTCCATATTTGTAACAAGATTTAAATGATTTACCGCAATAGAAACATTTTTTAATGGCAATGCATATAGTAATAAAGAAATAATTTTCTGGTAAATGTTGTCAGGTGCCATTTCATTCCTACTTCTTCTACCTTGGGAGCAGGCTCACATTATTAGCGCTTCGGAAAGAGCATTTCTTCGGAACGAGTATTTCTTCGGAACAAGCATTTCTTGGGAACGAGCATTTCTGCGCCCGCGGTATGAGGCCTCAAGCAACGCAAGTTAATGAGAAGTCTGTAAGGGGTCTAGCACTGATGTTAGTCCCATACCCCCAGCAAACTTCTTCCTGACTACTCTCAAATCTTCCCGCGGTAAAGGAACGCGCGTCCCTCATCATCAATAATCAAGGTCTCTTTGAAGGCTATACTGAATATATTTACCATAGAAGCCGCAGTGCTTATGTCAAGACCCTCTCTTATTACAAAGAAAACAGAGATAAAGGGAGGGCCCGACGAACATTGACTTCCTGAATAACCAGTTCCTTCAGTGATAATGGCTAACTGTACCACTAATTGCTTTTGACTTAGAGCTCGTTTCGATTGAGTATCGCGAAACAGAACCTAAGGTAGTCACAAAGGCCAATCAGGACAAAGATAAAATTAACAGATAGCCAATTAAATTTCAAAGAGCCGGTAATTGTCTGAAGCGTTGAAAAACGTATGTTGGTAACCAAGTTGCTTTTGCGACAACAGCAACTTGAATGATCGTTTGAAAGGGTGGCACAAGCTTTCCAGGTGAATCCTGGAGAAAAAGAAAGCAAAGCCAGCACCATCTTTAATTTCCTCCGACACTCATAAGAAATTCGCTTTGTAAGAGCGGATTTGTCTTTGCCGTGATGGTTTTACAAATTTATGTCCTTTGAACCTCTCTTCCTATGCACAGAAATCGAAGGTTCTTTTAAGGATGCGAGTGGAAGAGAAGATCCTGAGTACGAATTTGAGCACGCGCTAATTTCCAAGAAGTCATTATGACGTCATTTTCTGGGAGATAGACAAAAACCCAAAGGATGAAGAGTCGATGTAGAAGGCGACTGGTAGCACTTTTTACTTGCTTTCTTGGCCTCTCGCTGATCTTCCCTTGCGCTGGTTTAAAATCTAAACGCAAGAAATTGGTAAGTGTATTACGCACAATTTGAAGATGCATTGGATGATACAGCTATACTCTTTCAAAGTCAGATATTTTGGTAGATCATTCTTGTGAGGTCAAAGCAGGACAGTCAGTTGTATAGCTAACGAAAATTAAAGTACTATTGCCGCGCAAATCCCAAGTGAAACGCATAAAAACCAAACAATGATCCAGAATTGCATTTGCTTGGCTTAACAACATCCTGAGATTTGTTAAAAGGCTGGCGCAATTTTCTCGACCAATCAGGGGCAAAGCTTGAGCCAATCACGACTTTGTCGCTACTAGCGCATTTCCGCGATCAAAGAAATTTACAAAATGCGTATCTTTTAAGTTCTCAGGAGCTCTTGGTTGAGTTTTTCTTTTTGTATGTGATAAGCTACTGTGGTTACTCCATTTTGCTAAAAAAAGCGCTCTAATCGGACGCAAGGAACATCAAAACAACCGCACTATTGTATTGATATTCAAGCTACGTAGCCTTTGTCGACGGGCAACTATCACACAAACAACTAAATAAGCGACACAAAACCACACGAAACACAGAATCGTTATCTAAACAATTGATCGAAAAAACGGAAAGAAAATTTTTTAAACAATAAGGCGATAACTAGACTTAATGCATTAGTTCTGACTTTTGATCAGCAGCGACGCTCAATGTCGGAAAACATCAAAAGTTGCAAACATTGGAAGTTTGAGACCACAGAAGACCCACACTTTGCCGATATCAGTGTGAAGCTACATAATGCGGTGAGGAATAATTCCGAGTATCAAGGAGGTCTGCAAACCCATCCCAATTTTCAAATACCATACGCTAATTTACAAATATCAGGAAAATGTTGACCCTGATTAACGCCCCTCCCTCCCTCCCACGGATTTTTAATTTCTACCGAAAATTTGAATGTCACATTGCAACAATTTCCTACACAAGATATAGAAGACTTGAAATAAAACTTGTTTCATTTGTTGTTTAAAATCGACCAGCAAATCACGTAATATATCTTACCATAAACTTATCTGTCGCTGTTAACCAGGCTCCTTCGACGAAAAAGATGTCTGTAGCCTTACAATGTGCGGCAATGAAAAAACTACAGGAGCCGAAGTCAGCCTTTACGGTTCCAGCGGTAAGATTCCCACGGTTTTATTGCTTTTTTCCGGGCAAAAACTAAATTGAGTATTTTTTCGCTGTTAGCTACCGCTTCTTCCCTATTGGCACTCGACCCTGTACACCCAAACATCATCATGCATATTCAACATAGTATTCTCTATACATTTCCTGAGGTGCTTACGTGGAGAATTTGTTCAACAATCAAGAACGTCTTTAGTTGGTGATCATTTCCTTTATTCCTGTGACCTTACTGTTTGATGCAGGGGTGATATTGTGGGGAGAAATTGGGTGCTAGTCACTCTAAGGGTCAAAGCGTTAAGATGTAAAGTTCATTTACTGACGTGGATTTAAAAGAAAGTGAATTGTTTGTTTTGACCTTAAAGGGCCTTGGTCCAACTTTCCCGTAATAATAAGCTATAATTATCAGCCGTGATGTGGCAGTGGCCTATTGACCTACTCTCTGGTTGGGAGGGGACTGGACTCCCATGCTCTTTACTCTTTCCTTTCGAAGAAATATGTGGGTGCCGGCGATGGCAATAAATGGTTAGGAAAACTGACCATGGTGTCGTGAGTATAGGACGCAGCATACAGTACATTTCATAGACTATGTGCCATCTTCATGGCTAAAGTCATGGGGTCTGCCCCGCAGCAAGACAAAAAAAAGACTTTATTTAATTCGAAATCTGCGCTCGAAGAGCTTGCGATTTTTGCAGTCCTTGCTGCGATCCTGGCTTAGTATAAAAAATATCTTTCGTTTTCAAATTTCAAGCAACAACTTTTCTCTTCTTCTCTCCCCTTTGTATTATTTTCGTATTCACGCGCGGCGCGCGTGATTTCACAAATTAGCCAATCACTTCAACTCCAATCTTGACATTGGAAAACTGGCGAGGACATTTTTCGCTTACTTTTCATTTTGTTTCGTGGAGTTTTAGTAAGTTGTTTTTTGAGCATTCGTTTGCACAAAATAGTTACCCTTTTGTTCGAAATTTTATGAAGTTTCGGAGTTCTTATTTTAGCCAAATGTCGTGGTTCATTTAACAAGTGTAATTCATATTTTCTACGGAGATTGGACTTAAGCCTCTTCTTTCGTAAATAGATTTTTTACACTTAGCCTGACAAAGAGACCAGTCTCTTCTAAAAAAACTTCCAATCTTTTGATCCACGAGCCTGTAAGCAAAAAAAGCAGTCCTGAACGTTGTAATAACGTTTTATTCATTTCACAGCGCCAGACACACCGTTTTGCCTTTAGGATCGCTGTTGCATCTAAGTACCACCACAAGGACCGAACCGTGCATAAACATACATGTAAACTGTCTACATGGACTAATGATGAACACAGTCTTGTCACTTGCGAAATAAAAGTCAGCGTTTGGCCAAATGGGATGTTTTACTACAAATGCTCATCGTGTAAGTGCGTAGAAATGCTCTGTAATCTCTAATTGGTAAAAAATTAGTCAGCGCATTTCAAAAATTGCGGCAGTTGTCTGGTCGTTACCCTCGGATTGGGCTGTTTTAACACAAAATACGACCACAAGTCAGAGTGTCGCGCTCTCTGAAAGAGACTGAAACCAGCAACCTCCCGCGCACGTCTTCAGGCTGAATGACGTGGATTGTGTATTTTATCTTCCTGTTGGAGAGACAAGACAAAGTAAAAGTCGAAACTAAGATTCTGAAAAAAAATCGACGAAAACCCGCATTATCTAGCCCCCCCCCCCCCCCGCCCCTCCCTCCGGGATCTAAGCCTGTTAGATTTCGTTTCGTGTCCTGAAATTTTTCCCTTCGAGCTCAGCCCCAGTGCTTGCGTCCTCAACCGCGGTCAAAGAAGCACGTCCTGCGCCCTCACATCTCATTAGTAGACTGACGGTCAGTATTCATTGTATTCCTCAGTATGCGACCATTTTGATATCGTCAGTTATAAATTCGCAGGTGTGAGCCTTACTAAAATCTAATTTTTTTTATACCTTTTATTGGCATGTTTAGACCAACAGGGACAGCTGACAGTTTCACAATCAACTTCTTTGAAAGCACGAAAGATGAATTTTCATAATAATGGGGAGGTTGGTGATAAATTTTACACTGATCGTTGAGTTACTAATTCATGTAGTTGTAGAGAAAACTTACCATCTCTCTTAGTCAATTTACAATCATGTAGTTATGTTGTAGTTAAGTTATAATCGTTTTACGGGTTTTGAAATCAATGTTCTCTTCTTTCCTCGCTATTAGTCTTCTATCCTGCTTATAAATTCGACTTGCAAGCCAGTGGCACTGACTCTACAACTAATCGACATGTACAAGCAGCTTGACAAGGGAAAGAGTTGGACTCTCGAACTGCCATTATCTTGGTAAGTTAAGACTCAAGAGTGTTTTAATTAATCCTTAAAGTTATTCCTCTGAAAATAAAAACCTGCAACTTTCACTCGTGAAAATGTAAAAAATTTTACCTAAAATGAAGATGTTGAGTTCAAACTCTGTTAGATACCATCTCCTCACTAAACGAGCACGAGGGCTGTACTGGTAAATAAGGGCCCGAGAGGGGTCGTGGCCGAGTGCGGACTGAGCACCGCGAGGTTCGTTAATATATGGCCAAAGGCCAATATTCTACATTACGGCTCTAGCATAATAAGATGTTAAGTAATATCATCCCAAATGTTACGGAGAAAAAACCCCAGAAAATTTGAACGTAAGCAAACTATTCTTTTCCAAACAGTTCAGGAGCAACGAGTCTGAATTACCGGGGAAAGTGCTCAGTTAAAATATACCACGTCTGTCGCGAAGTCAAATCTCAAGTGGATAAAAAAGTGTTTGACTTGAAGGATGGTGAAATCGACGAATGTGAACACGCCAAGACCATGCTGGGTAAATTTGCCGTGAGTAGTTTTGCTGCATCTTTTGGAGTCAATGATGACTGGTCTGCGGCTCTGGCTCTCACCACAATAATAGAGTTGGTTTTGATCTTAACAACTCTCGTCATCAAGGTATCATAATAATCGATTATTGTGTGTTGTCTATTGCAAAGATAAAAAAAATTCAGTACTTGTCTCTTGCCAGAATGAAGGGAAAAATGCTAAAACAACAATGTTCCTGATGATTGTACAAAATTCTTTTCAGGTCATTGTCGTTGGGCTTCAAAAAGGCTGGGACTCATCAAGAGAGGAATTTTTTTATCGCTTTTACAAAGCCGTGAGAATAACTCACAGTGATTCAACGTACAAGATCAAGGAAGGTAGATCACGTAAATGTTGCTTAACAGAAAAGAAAATACATTCGATAAAATTCCATGTAACTGCGATACAAGGGAGAAGGAGGTCTTTGACTGTCGTTTTTCTAGTGTTTTGGGGCACGTCAAGTTGCTGTATTTTTTTCGGCATCAAGCCTCAATTTTCTCTAGCGATGTCAAATGCGTCCTAATGACCCCCTCCCTCCCCCCCCATTCCCTCCCACGCGCGCAGTTTTGTAATTGTGACACACTTACACAGGTTACCATTCACCAGTTACTGATTACATTAACTTCCATTCTCTTTCCCGAAACCACTCCTATCGTTATACGCTAAGAAAGTGAGGTGTCTGAGGAGGAGAACTGTCTCCATTTCGATTTTAAATTTCATGTAACGACATAAAACAATCTTTATGAAAGACATTAGTAGGCGAAATTTCAGTCGGTAAAGCCAAGCAATTTAGAAATCGGTTAGGAAAGAAGATTTATGTTTTAACTAAAAATATGCTTGTTTAATGTGAAGTTTTTAAATTTGTATCCTTATTAGAACAATACTGTGAAAGCTTTGTGACAGCAGTAACATGTCTCTGCATCCATTTCTAACAGATAAGTGATCCATCCCTCCTTGAAATCGCTTGACTGATGGCCAAACAGATAGGCTGGAGAAGGAATGATAAAATTGTTTTGTACTCAATTAATAAAGTTTCCTCATTTTAAACAAACGTCGTGTTTAAACTTTCATGTTGGGCGAAATTCTAATTACTTGCTAACGGATCAGTCTGAGATACCCACGGAGTCCGGTCGTTTCGATACAAACTCGTTTCGATAAAAACTGAAGTAGATTTAATAAATCGAAAAGTCGATTTGATACACGTACAAAGTCCTTTCGATACAAGTTCTGTCACTTCGATAAAAACTAGTGAAGGATAAATTAGGATGTTTCCAACTGTCCAGGAGTCCGAAAAAAGGAGTTTAAGGACCTTCAAGAGGTATTGAATCGACGTTGCCGATGTATCGGATCGACTTTTGTTTGTATCGAACCGACTTGTATCGAGATGACTTTGTATCGAAGCGACCGAAGAACAGCCCTTAATTCAGGTTGACAAAATCGCATGACCATACAATGTTTTTCAATTCAAAGAAAGTAGCAATTCTGCCAGGTCATTTCAATACCTGATGGACCCATGAAGTACCAATTGACACTATGAGCTCACCGACTTCGCCATCATTCGAGATTTAATATGAACAACTGATTTTTTCAGCCAGTTGTGGGTTTATAAGGTACTTCATAGTTATTTTTTTTAGCTGCGTAGCCTGACGTACTCAAGTCGACCTCCTTGATCAGGCCGATTCCACAGATTCTTCATCATGTTCAAAATATCCGTCATTTTGCCGTTCTTGTAGTCTCTCACATAGTCGATAGATTCAATCTTCGATGCTTGTGGAGTATTCACTTTGACGTAATACAGGAATGTCTGAAGCGACCAATCCGGATTCACGTCAAGGACTTGAGCCTTTGTAACCGCGCCAGAGTACATAACCGGGACACTTGGCCCAGTGACCTCGAAAACCTCTACCAATATTCCAGGGCGAAATCCATGGTTACGAAGTGATTTCTTGAAAGCTGAGCATTCCTTGTACATATCTTTGACTCCTAAGGTTTCCATACCTCGGTCTGGCTTTGGAAAATTTCTCTTCCCGTTGGATACAAGAAACTTAGCAAATTCCTCTTCGTAACTTGAGTAAATCATCCTTCCTGCGTGAAATATGGTGCGGCCCTCGCTTGGAAGATACAGTACTAGAAAACTCCACGGCTTGAGTCGAAACATTTGGCGCAACTGAATGTCTAGGTATCTGAGGGGAAGGGACAGGTTTATTTGGAGTTCTTTCATTTCTCTTCCAACCAGCGATGCTATAATAACCTTTAAGAATTCACAAGAAATGTTCTTAATGAATAAGTTTCAATAAAATGTTTAGCATGTGTCACTAACCTGCGAGAAGTTCCTCGTCATTAGCACTTCGGCGGGCGCGTTTCTTCATCCGTGGAAAGGAATGGAGCCTTGGGCAACGCGAGCCGCCAAGAGTTCTGCAAAGGGTCTAGAACTATTAGTGCCAGACCCTTCGCAGAACTCGCCTAGTTGTCTCAACTCAAATCTTCCCGCCGGCGGGAAAACGCACGTCCTTCAGCGCTTATACTGACAGTCTGCTCGCAAGCACATCATATCAAATCTTTAGAGGCGAACGCTAAGCTCGATTCGCGATTATTTCCTTTTCAAGCCTTCCTCGGTTTTCCACCTTTTACTGTTTAGCTTTCGTGTATCGAAGACCGCCAGATGGAAAATCTCACAATTAAGAAATTGTTTTAAAATTTTACTCCACTTTATTCAAACGCAATGTTCTGGTCCTTACCTCCTTATTAGGGCTTGCCTGTATGTTCCCGTGATGCTTTTCGAGCTGCACTGCACTGGCAATGGCTGTTGGGCTATGAGATGGTGAAACGACGCAATCATAGTAGACATTTCCATCCATAATGACCTCATCTTCTTCAACCGGAAGGCTCCTTCTGAACAAGCACACGTCTAAATCGCTTTTGAGCTCTAATTTTTGCCTTAATAACAGCAGTACTTCGCTGATGATCATTTCTTTTTTCACCATCAGAATTGTACTCTCTCCTTTCCCAAATACATGTCGGGGCCAAAGGTTAAACTTGACCGGAATGAAAGAGTCTGGGACAAAAAGCTCTCGATAGGGACTGGGTAGATACTGGAGCTCCTTCTTGGGCATGCGTTCCATGTTGATAACAACTGACCTAAGACACTGCACCGTCAGAGGTGCGGGCACTCTTTCCACGTTTGATGTAATGCTGAGCTCGTCGTCGTTCATTCTATGTTCCCTATGGAAATATAATTAATGAGTTGATTCAAAGTTAGTTCTCTAAATCTGAGTATTCATCGGCCTCTCAGTCACAAGAAAACAAGCAACAAAGGGCACGTGTGGTTGTCAGGTAGTCCTCAATTTTTCCTCTGTCTGACCTTGACGTTTTCCGCGCCACTTTTCGCTTGCCGTCACTGCATGCAGGATGGTTGTAGAAAGTGAGCCCCCTTCATTATCCAATATTTATGTCATGACCCCCTCCCCGTCATATGCCTAGTAATACTGTAGGCCCAGTATTACTAGTAATACTGTAGGCTCAGTATTACCAGTAATACTGTAGGCTCAGTATTACTAGCCTACAGTATTCCCAAAGAATACTGTAGGCTCTGCAAAACATTTTTGAAAACGCGTGCTTTAGCCTCCTTGTAAGACTTCTCCTTCTTTAATAAGACCGCTTTTGCATTCATTTATTATACATGCGCAAAATGTATAGATTACACAGTAACTCAATAGTTTTGTAATACTAGTAATTTTTCTTGATTATTGTATATGTATATAAATTTTTATGGATAGTACTTTTGTTGGGTGTTCACAGATGAAGAGCCACATCTTTTTATGTGGATATTCTGTGAATAAATCATGAAATAAATTTAAAAAGAACAGTAATTATCGAAATTTAAGTCACATACAACCATAAGATGTTTATTTTGCATAACACCCACCTTGGGCAATGGACCACTTTTAATATTTACCTCAAACTTCTGACCCCTTTTAACTTCTTTATAAATAGTTTAACCCCCCCTCCCTCGCTGATCCGAAATAGCCTTGACCCCCCTTCTTTTTCCCTCCTCTCCCCTCCCCCCCCCTCGCCTCTCTACATAAATAATAACCGGTCCCTAACATAAGTTGAGGAGCTAATAAAAATTAGCTCATACATTCACGCGTATTGGAGCACTCCGAACGCGTCCCTAAACACATAAATGGGTTCACTGTCTACGTTTACGCATCATTATCCAAAAGCGATACATTTTCTAGGCTTACAAAATACCTGTTGATTTCCTTACCAAAACAGAACCATTACAAGACACCCTAATCATCCTTTATATTGCCTCATATACTGTGACACCTCTCGCGTTTCTCTGTTTCGCGCGTTATGACGCTGTCATGATAAGCGGTAAGAAAGAAAAAAATTAAGTAGAGAACGCTAATTTAATCAGAAGAGGTAACTAGTTTTCAAGCAATGAGATTCAGAAACGAAACAAAATAAATTCATATGAATATAAAAAATGAAATTAATGACTTTGAACGGTTACGGTCACGCATCGATAGTCTGAGGTCACTGATCGCTAAATCCCGTCCATAGTAAATATCAGCTTTATAAGAAATCTTTGTACCAAATAAAATTTTCTGTCACTACGTCTCAGAAACGCAATGCACTGCTATACACTTAGTGCATAAATGGATCGTCAAATCAAAAGATTCGCTTGAAAATAAAAACACAAATTAACACCTTACCTTAAAATCCGCTCGGCGTCGCTTGAATAAAGAAAGTTCAGACAGAATCGTTGAACACTTTCTGGGGAAGTCCCTGCTCGCAAAAACATGACGTAAACTGAATTATTTTCGGTCGATACCACAACTGTGTCCCAGTCATATTGAAAGACGACTCGTTCGCCACTGAAACGGCCGAAGATCGGCGATGCAATCACTTTTAGTTCGTGATATTTCACGTTAAACTGACTGAATTGATTTTTGTAAGTCAGTGATACGACATCGGCAGGGTCTTCAATGTATTTATATTTTGGCTGGAGATTCTTCGAAAGGAATCCGTTCGCAGTCGTCCCTGTAATTCTTGTTATTTCGCTGTCCGGCATTTGTGCTTTTATCTGTAAGGCTAACAGATGTTCGTCGCTCGGTGCCCGCCAAGGTGAGCTTTTGTTTCTTCCCTCGCTCTATGAATTATTCAGAAATCTACGTAATCCATGGTAACAATCAAGGCGTGAAATAATCTTGTTTTGACTTAAGGTTGGAAATTATAATATACCCACGGCTCTTAAAATTTTTTGGATGAAATATTTGCCCAAGGATAGAAACAGAAATTGCAGCTTCCACTTCTTCAAGAAAACAATCACTCTTTCAGTTGCCTCCGGCGAAAGAAGCATATCGCGATTCACGTGACTCCCGAGTCAAAGATCGCAGGCGGAAAGCAAGTTTCCCACGAACTCGCGCGCTTGATTCCTACTTAGCAGATGGAACACAGATATTCATGAGTGATAAATTCAAGGGAAAAAATAAAATATCACGAGGGAGCTTTACCAATCAATTAACCACACAATTCGACAAAGTTTGGAAATGTAAATTAGCCACCGTAGAGACTATCTAGAGCTAACATTCGCCCTGATGAAGGGCTGACGCTCACAACGTATGCTTTGAAAACACTTTACGATGGCTAATTCGCATAATCAACTCAGTTGATCAAACCAAATTATCCTGTAATACCCTTACTGACGCAGTACCATAGTTTCTTTAGAAACTTACCCCCTTAAATCAAACAAATTGAGTTCAAAACTGTACAAGTTTATTTGATTTGAACATGTTCTAAGTACACGAAAACATGTTGGGAAAGATTGGAGATTTATCATTTATAACTCATGCTGCTTTTCAATGTACTTTGATTAATAAAGGTACACAATCGTTTGTTTTTCAAAAATGTGATGAAATGCCCGAAGGCAAGCCTCAGATCTATATTCAGAGAGCGCGCTCAAACACCGTGGCAAGAATTTTCAATTCTTAAAAGAAAATCTCTGTGACCCGCGTTAACACTGACTCAATTGAAACATCTAGAGAGAGCAATGTACAAAAGTTATCTTTGATACAAAATCGGTCAAAAAGTGGTAAATCGAAATAAATCTGAAGAAAGTACATTCATAATGTTAAGTGCGCATGCCATCAATAAATACAAATAGAACCCAATTGTTCTTCTGCTGAAGTTTCCTTGGGGAAGGTTCCGTTAGTCTCCTAACCCTTTACACCCTGCCATCAGTATGCATATTCTCCATACTGTTCTCTAAAAATTTCCTGAGGTACTGACAAGGAGAATTTGTTTTACAATCAAAAGCTTCTTAAGTGATCATTTCCTTCATTCTCATAACCTTAGTGATGATATTCGAGGGAGAAATTAGATGCTAGTCACTGTTTGGTGTGAAAGGGTTAAACAAGACAGAAACAAGCCCCAACGAAACTTTCGTACGGAATAATGGGGAGAAAATCTGATATTTGTTTACAACTAGTCACCCTAGGTAACTATTAAGTTTAAAATTCAATGAACTCAATTTATCTCTCAAAAGTCGCAATTTCACATAACTTATTTCTTTAGGCTCATGGTGGATTTAGATTCCGAGGAATTTTCTCAAATGCTCCTCATGCAATGTTTTGGCCATGTGTAAATCTTATATGCTTCCAGACCTCATTTTGAAGTTAAAATGTCCGCGCACCTTGCAATTCTTGAAAGTCATTACTTTAACCATGAAAAATAACCGATAATAAAAAATGAGCTGAAAACTGAAAAAGGTATCTCGCGAAAATTATGCTGTATTCTGTGATACATGACATTCAATTTAAATACAATTTTTTTTCCTTGACTATTACCTCGTTGGTTACAACGAGCAGTGGTTATTTCCCCCCATGAATGAGGCCAACCGGAAGAGAAGGCGGGCCTCTTTGGAGTACTGTCGCCTCAAGGCTGTATTACTGAAAATTAACTTGGCACTAACTTGTGAGTTCAGCCATTTTTTCATTAGCAACATGTTAAACTGCGTCGCAGTTCATTGCTGACAAACGTTACCATTGATCATAACAAGGGGTCTACAGGGAATAGGATCAGACAAAGCTGCCATTTAGAGCGCTTTTCAACTGAGTCTAGAGATAAAAAAAAAGACAAAATCATCATATGCCATTACAGCCCATCAGGGGAGATGCTAACGTCTAAAGAAGCCCATACGGATTCGAAGTAAATTCAAATGATTGACCTCCAGCGCGGGAAAACGATTGGGTTTAAGATTTGAAATGAGCAGAGCGACGTAAGTCACATGGAAATAGCCGATGCAATTTTGCACTATTTGCAACATCAGTTGAAATTTGTTCCACTGTTTCAGTTGAAGCACATACTACCTTTTGAGATGTATGCTACTTCACCACATGGTATTAAGTTTTACAAACAATTATGTAGGTAGTACGGTAACGGAAGCCTCCCCTGTTCCTTCCTCTAACCGGATGTAAGTCGGCGTGGTCGCTGACGCGCTCCCGGCACTAAGGCTGCTGCGCCCACTGATATCACTACTCAGCGGTGTGCCGGGTAAGGATACGTCGACGTGTACTTGGAGGTCCTGTGCGTCTTCAAACTGTTCTGCTTCCTTTGTCATTACAGGGCTTACGACTGAAGAGGAACATAAACAGGTTCGCTCAGTCATACGCTCTTAATTAAATGTATTAAGTCCGGTTCGTGTAAACTGATATATCAGACCAATCAGTTTACACGAATCGGACTTAGTACACTTCACTGACAAAAACTCTTCACTTGATTCTAATTAGGACTCCCGGTCAGGTTTTCGAGACCTCAGTCACCACTATTAAAAGTCCTTGTCAGGACTACCCCGTCTGGACTATCAGACTACACGATCACATTACCACCGGGTGGGTTCAAACATTTTACTGTACTGTAATCACCTTGTTCCTCCTCGTGCACCGAAGTAGCTTCTTCAATTTCTGCACCATTAATCGGCGCGACCTCGTCTTTTGACTCTAATGTAGCCTCCTGTCGTTGAATTCGCTCAACTCTTACGGGTTCCCCTATTTGTTCAATTCTGCCTCTGCTCGCAGGGGCTGTGCTGGGACGCGACATCCCTGAACACGCTGAAAGAGATCTCTCAACATACCGCTGACCGCGAGCACTCTCGACTCTCCTTCTGCCCGAGGATCGAATGCTTGACGCTGATCTTCGACGCATACGTGCAACAGCTTCTGTAATGATGAAATACACAGAAAAATAGTGATGGTTGAAGTACGAGGAAGAACGTTGAAACCGCTGTTTGAACAGGTTCGCTTGGGTTTCCTGTCGATCCCTCTATTTGCCCATGACCATTAATTCAAGCCATATCTTCTTACAATGTGAGTTGGTTTGAACTCAAAGAAACCGGCCAATTAGAATAAACGTGGACAAATCAGCGAACCAATGAGGATTCAAGGAAAGCGGCACAGCGGGGCGTTATAAAAAGAGCGACCGTGGCTCATGGATAAGTGGGACATATGTTTTTTTCTTTCAACAAATCCCAGCAATAAAACAAAATCAAGGCAATTTCAAGTTACATGTTTTAAAAGCAGTTCTGTAATCCAGAGACTTGTGATTTTGTTTTACTCCGCGCTGAGATTGACTTCACAAATTCGCGCCGTGAACCCATAGTCCCTCGGGTATCCCCTCGGGCGACGCCTACATATGAAAGTACATAATTTTTCATCTCTAGCAATTTTTGATTTAAAATAATTTTAAAATATCAAACCAGTACCTTCTGGTATATTGTCTGGTTTAATTGTTCCATTTAGTGCCTCTACAAGAGGAATTTCTTCATATCCAGGCCAGGCGCTCTCTCCATGAGTTTCCTGATTTGAGAGATGCAAAACATGGAACTATAATCAATATATCACTTCCTGTGACAAAATTAACCCTTTAACTCCCGTGATTGACCAAGATAGAATTTCTCCTTACTATATCTGTATAATATCATGCAGACAAGTGATGAGAATAAAGAAAAATATCAATTATGGGATTACTAATTGATCCGATACCAAATTCTCCACACTAACATAGTGAGAATCACCTGGCAGACAGTAAGGAGAAATACTAATGAGATCTTGAGAGTTAAAAGGTTTACACTAAAATTAGTATGCACGTCATGAGCTGACCGACTCTATCCCATGGGTTTGCCACTTCTCATATTTTATGGGGGGGGGGGGGTCACCTGGTTTTCAGGGGAAATGGAGGAGAAAGGAAAAGAGTCTACAGCAACAGAGTATAAAAGGGGGACTATTGAAAATTGAATAAATAATGGCTGGTTACTAATATTCTCATATTTTCTAAGGATTTGAGTCATGAGCTGAGGACTGAGCAACACGATGGGTGATTCCTACATACATATTGGGGGGCAAATGCGTAGAAAATGAATTGACATTTGCTTTGCCTACACCATTTCCCCTTTGAATGAAGACAGCACAAAATATCCCAAAGGAGTGGCTAATGGTGGGGAGGGAAGGTCTTCATGGGCATGTGACCCTTTCTCCTCCACCCACCCACCCCTTATCCCACAACAACTTGGTTAAGTGGAAACATTATTAGAAAATCCCATTGACATCTATCTTGTTTATCAATCAACAAAACTGTCCCTGAAGTTTGCCATTTTCAGAGTATTATACCTGAGAATTTGGGCCATTTTGCTTCTTGATATAGGCGCAGATCTGTAGCAAGGCATGAAATGCTGTTGGTAAAAGAGTAACATATGATTACAACACAGGGCTACCAGAAAATAACCAAGAATTCAGCAATCCCTTAGGAATTGTATTAAAATAGACCTTGTCTGACAGTGCAAAGAATTTAGATTTTGAGTTCGGGAGTATTGGGTTAATACTTGTAATACCCAAGATTTCAACCTGATATCACTTTCCTTTCTAAAAAGCAACTACATGAAATCATAAAGCTTTTTAATTCTTATCATGCAGTTAATACATGTTTGCTACTTAAATAGCACTATGTGGTTGTTCTACTGTATTGTCTACAAACACTGAAGAGCCACCTACGTGATCTGCAAATCGGGCAGTTACTTGCTTGAAATCTTAGTGATTCCGCTGAAAGTATTGCAAAAAAAAAAAGGTTAAAATGACTGAAGCAGCAGTTTACTTTTCTGCAAATAAATTGCAAAATTGAACAGTAGTATCCAAGGTACTCAAAGCTCTTAACCCTTTACACCTTGATATCAAGGTGCATATTCTCCATAATGTTCTCCATAGATCTCTTGAAGTGCTGACAAAGAGAATTTCTCAAACAATCAAGAACTTCTTTTGTATGAGATCATTTCCTTTATTCTTGTGACCTTAATGTTGGATTCACTCAACTGGTGATTGCAGTATGGTAAATCTCCTGAATATGAAATCATGAAATGCAACAAACATCAACCTACCACAGTCTCTACAAAGACACAGATGTCTGCAGGGTAGGATCAAGGTATCTCGCATGTCACTCATGCAAATGACACACTCCAAACCAGTTTCTTCTAACTCGTTATCTTCATCCTGTCAAAAATGTTTGAACATTAAAAACAAAAAGCATCAGGAGGGGAGGGGAGACTTTAACCTTTTCACTCCTGTGATCTTATTAGTAAAATTTTCTCCTTGCTGTCTGCCATACAATTCTGACTGGGCTCTGTGCACAATTTTTCTTAAAGTTGCCTTTTGGCGACCTTCAATTGTAAGACAGTCCCCACAAAAATATTTTGTTAAGAAACAGATCATGGTAATATCAAAGTGCAGTATGAATGAAAAAGTCACACAAAAGTCACAGGATCAAGGCTAAAAAATGTGAATGTCATTTATTTAAAAACCCATAAAGTGAACACAAACAGACAATAATTAGACACTAACCTTTGCACTTTTTAAATTAATTTTGTTTTCAATTCCATATATTTCTTGGAGTAGGTAACAGAGACCATCAACCTTTTAAAAGTAGAAGACAAATATTGAACATTTCCCCCTCAATTTAAGAATTTTTTAATCATTTCAAAATAGGACATAGATTGAAAAAAGAAATCCACAAGGTTAATGAACATAGCTTGTTAAGTGCCTGTAGATGTAGATTTGTTCAAGATAAAAGCTATCATACCATCTGCTTCTGTTTAATAGGCTTTATGATGTATGATCCATCAGACATTTTTTCAAATGTCGCTAGTGTGATGTTAGAATGACCCAGATATTCTGTGAACAACAGATATATGAAATTATTGATCCAACACTATTCAGGGAAGAGAGAAAGAAGTCATGAGAAGTATCATAACAAGTAAATAATAATAATAGTCATTATCACCCTGGAAATAAATTTATCATTGGATGATAGTAATAAAAATTCCAATCCCCTGATAGGAAACAACACATTGACTGTACACAAGAAAAAGAGCAAACACTGAAGGGTCAACCATTCATGATCAAAAGAACAAATCAAAGCTGAAACAGAAATAGTATAAAAGAGCATAGATTTAGTAATAAACTAGATGTATATCTCCATGTTCTAAGGTGCTCATAATCAACACCATTTTCGAATCCAGAAAATTCCTTACGAATGCGAAATTTGCCATGAGAAAGGCATTTGAAAAACAATTGAAAAGCATGTGAAAAATGTTTCCCCTTCCCCAAAGTGTTTGCCCATAATTTCTCCACTAGTTCTCAAGGCAGACAGGAACACTTGTTGTGACACTTGCACTTAGAGCTGAAACTGGAAATTGTCAGTCGAGACAAATGATGCCAAATTTTAAACTCAGTCCTTGTCTGAAGTGCCTCAGTAAAGTGAACTAAACTTCTAGTGTTAGACCACAATCTAAGAAGAACCCTCTAAAATTTGTCTAGCTCCCAACATGTGGCTTTGTAGTTCAGTTGGTACTTAGCACCCAACCAGTATCAGGGTGGCACAGGTTCAAATCCTAACAGAGCCTGAATTTTCTTTGGGCTTCTCTTCTGCAATTGCTAAAAATTTCAGTTCCTCTGCAAGGATTAAGCCTTTAATTGACAGACTTTTATCTGATCATTAAAACATTTGAATATATTTAATACAATCTTGATCATACCTTCCTCATCTGCATCAATTTGAATCACGACTGGGATGCGTGGATGATTGAGAGGGGAATAGTTCAACTAGGGTAAAAGAAAAGTAAAAAAATTTATATTAATAATCAAAGATAAGAGAACAAAAATACTGATAAGATTAAATTTAAAAAACCCTGTAAGTTATGTTACAACATCAAACATTCAACTACAAGAATTTTGCATTAAATTTTACTTAAAAATAAAAAAAATAAAAAAAAAAAACAAAAAAACACTAATTGAAGGAATACATGGCATAGAGCCTTAGGCAACTTCTAATGTAACATCAGATTCTCCCTGGAGACAAAAGGGAATACAGGACAATCTGAAAAGAGAAACTCAAAGTCTACTGCAAATACTAAGGGCTTTTTTCCAGAAGTCTATACCTTTTCCTCGCTAGGCTAACAGAAAGATGTACATATAGCCCATAAAATGTGATAAGAAATGACAAAGGGATGATATTGAGGAAAAAACGTACTTCTGTGAGTTGTGAGTGCATTTGCAAACATTTTAAGTCGTGTTTAGTGTAGCACCACACTCACACCTTGCCAGTACCTGTGCCACTGGGGAAGCCATGCAGTTAATTTTTTAAAGTTTACACCTATAATATAATAGTACACATGAAGTGTTCCCATCTACCTAAGTTTTCTATGAGTAGTGTTTGGAGAGAAATGATAGAGAACTTCTTCACTTGGACCTTAACACCCCAACACACCAGTGTGCATATTCTCAATACTGTTTTCCATACATCTCTGAAGGTGCTAACAAGGAGAATTTGTTTGAAAATCAGAAGCCTCTTAAATTGGTGCAATTTCCTTTATTCTAGCGACCTTAATGTGTAACGAGGGGATGATATTGAAGGGAGAAATTACATGCCAGTTTACTCTTAGGGATCAAAGGGTTTCTTAAAGAGCATATGTTACCACTGCTTCATAAGTCAATGCACAGTAAATTCTAGGGTAGTGACCCTGAAATTAGAATAAACTCAGAATCATATGCACCATCCTAGAAATATCTGGCAAATAGCATACAGTGTTCATGGTATAGAAAATAATTTTGTCAGTCTTATCTCATCAATTATATTATCAATCTATTGAAAAATTAAACCACTGTTTCATGAGTCAATGCACAGTAAATTCTAGGGTGGTGACCCTGATATCAGAATAAACTCAATTTCAAAAGCACCACCCTACAAATACCTGGCAAATAGGATACAGTGATTTTGGCATAGAAAAAGAATTTTGTCTGTGTTATCAGTCCATTGATAATTTACAACTTGGCCGATGATAATAACAACTCACCTCCTCCTCAGAAAATAAACTAGGTCTGATCTTGTGTTTAGGAGAACTGTTATACACCTGACCTGATCCCTTTGGGAAGTGTGTCTTTGGTGAAGATGTGAGAGGCTCTTGTGATGTGTAGCTGAAATGAAAGAGACCATATAATAAATACAAGTCACTTGCCTTTCATGCTACTTGTTTAGATTGACAAATGAATAGTGAAGCCTTCACCATTATGGCTGCTAAAACACTGAAAAATTTGTATTGCTCACAGACAGTGATTTTCAAACTTTCCTAGAAGGGGAAGCTTTGGTAATGGCATTCTTGCAGCTGAGAATGAAAATCAACAACTAGAAGATTTAACACAGACCAATTTTGGCCGTGCACCTGAAATATTTCTTCTGTTGGCAAGGACCAAGTCAATAACTGAGAATTTTGTATATTGAAAACTACACCCATTGTTTGTTTTCATAGTGTTTCAACCCAGTTTTTCATCTTGAGCCCTAGTGCCAATGTAATTTATGATTCTTATTTGGGGATTGTCAATACTTTTATTTTCACTCATAAATAAAGTTGAATTTTCTTGTTAGTAAAGAGCTATTGTATTTATATGATAAACAAAATAAAACATGGTTGCTTGTGTATAGGAAATTTCTCTTCTTGTGTTCAACTCAACATCTGACTTGTTTGCTGCACTCACTCGTAAGCTATTGAGTTACACACTCAAAGAGAAATTCCATATCCATGCACGTCCATGTGTCATTCTCTAAATATTTAACTTGCTGTTCAAGTACCTTATTGTAATTTATTTTTGCAATAACTTAATTTTAGAAAATGGAATGGGCATGTTACGCAGAACCTTAATTTTGCGATTTTGACAAAAAATATATGTTAAAAGGAACTAGATTTAACAAAAGTTACGGCCACCAATGCAAATGTTAGCTGTTGTTTAACAAAATTGTGTTCTAAGCCATCTTCAATTTAGCTGAACCTATTATCTAAATATTTCTTTTTGTGAACAGAGTCAAGAGGGCTGAAAGCTACTCAATTAAAAGGAAAAAGGCATTTATTATAGTGGAGCTTGCATAGCCCCATAATTATACAAAATTGTAGTAACCCATCAGGCTGAAAAAATTTGGATGTACGGCCGTACAACCGTATGACTGTACAACCATACAAGGTGCTACTTTTAACATGTGTGGTCAAGTGTACTGCAGGCACACCAATGCCACGGCTTTGTCCAGTAGTCCAGTGGTCAGTGCACTGGGCTCCAAGTTGGACAACCTGGGTTCTAGTCCTGGCCAGGGTAAGGTGTTGTGCCCTTGAGACGTGCGGGAAAAAAAAATGCAAGCTCCGTTTTTAGGCTTGGCTAAATCTATATATCATTAAATTAACCCTCTTATAGAGAATCCCTAGACCCTCTGCTTGTGTAAAACCACAGTTTGGGTTAGACCTCCTGTAAATAACTGGCCCTTATGTTAAATTTTTCATAACAATAGATCCTAAATTCTCGGAGCTAAAATCATATGACATAGATGGAAGACCATTGATTGACAGCAGAGAGTATTTCTTGCCATCTTTTGAACTTACATTGCTAAGCCTGTGGACAAGTCTTCTGTTGCCATGTAATGTACTGCTACTGCACACTTCACATCCGCATCAAAAACAAACTCAATTCCATAGCTTTCTTGATCTAAGCTTCTATCAAAACAAATATTACTAACATAAGATCACACAAAAATGCACTGAAAACCTGATTTTAAATTTCCAAGAGGGAACACAAGGATTACCAGTAGGTACATGAAATGCAAAATAAAAAATTATGTGAGAGCAACATACTTACTTCACAAGCCTTAATGAGTCTTTCCTTAAATTCACAAGACTTCTTAGTGTTTTTGTTGGTTCATTGTCTATTGGCTGCCTGTATGGAAACTTGGGAATGAAAATAAAGAAAAATGAAAAAAATTATTGCTTGAATAAAATCAAAAAGATTATTTATCAGAATTTTCAAATGGACACAGGATGATAATGGCTGACATTTTCACAACTTGGGCTGCAGTCTGTATGTCAGTCAGACCCTAAAAGTGACTTCAGCTCAGGGTCTCAGAAGTTGCAACCTTTTCTCTCCCATGATGTTGCATGAAATTTTCCTTTCTGTCTGCTATACAATTCTTCTGTAAAATGTAGTTTGGAAAATTTGGTATTGGATTGACTCATAATCCTCAAAGTAACATTTTATTTTGTTCTCATCACTTGTCTGCTTGATTTTGTATTGATATTGTAAAGATATTTTTTTTCTTGATCACTCTAGGGAGTGATAGGGTTAATACTTCTTTGATGCTACTATGCCCACAACATTTATTTAAACTTTGTGCTAAAAATTAATTAAAAAAACAACTCACAGGGTTATCAAAAGATTTTGAGTAACCGGACTGTGATAAAATAGGCAGCATAATCACATGCTTCTAAAATAAGAATTGAGCTCCAAACATTTGCAACAGCTGGTGTGTTTTTCAGAGAAGATATTGAAATATACCATTTGCTAGCTTAATTATGACAACCACTTAAATGTTCATTTATCCATGTAATTATGATGAACAACAACATCTTCTATGATGACTAACGCTGTAAATGATTTTTAGAAGGGAAAAATTAAATGTGTGGCAGTCAGGTCTGCCGGGAGACGCTTAGAAAAAAAACTATTATACTCTGTTGCACTTGTGAAGTTAATGCATTCATTCCTAAAATTTAAAGTCAATTTGCATCATACGCTATATTATTTTACTCCAGCTTAAAGGATAAAACTTTCCCGTCAAAATTTGATAGACGAAAAATAACTTTCCTTAGTAATAACACCATGTGTTCTCTCCTGTAGAATGTTTTACTGAGACAATGTAAAGCATAAATGTACATTATGTTTACTTTCCTCTGACAAAAAAACGTCAACAAGATTAGAAATTTGATCCTTTTCAGAGAATCACTGCTTTTCAGGAGTAAGGAGTCTATCTAATAGTTTAAAAAACTTGTTAACATACTAGAGTGAGTTCAAAGTCACACAACTGTGAATTGCGGTCGTTGTCACCCTAAGTAAGATATGTGTTCAAAGTCTGTTCTCGCGGAAAAGTCGCTCTGCTCTACTGAAAATTTAACTTAAAAACTGAATCAGCCACGATAGTGATATTAAGCGTGAAATACACAGAGCATCAAAAAGCTGTGTCTCGTATGACTGTAATTAATAATTTTATATCAGCTTATGTTAACTTAGAAACAGCTGTTAAATACCATTAAAAAAGTTTTCCTTTAGAAGCGGGTACTAATGAACATCGCTTACCGTCACGGGCTTGGGATTCAGTAGATTCAAATCACTGTTCTCTCCAAAGAGGTACGCCTCTGGCTGTGGGGTATCAAACTTCGATCCTCCCATGAGAAAATAATCGGCAAAGAAGTTCTTTCCTACAGACCAAACCTTAAGTTAGAAACCATTTGGAGGGAATGCTCATGCATAACAAACATAGGCTAGAGCGTTCTTATGTTGTCAAACCCAAAAAATAGCGAAAGATATTTACCTGAACTCGGAGGATAACGGTAAGGATGCGAGGAAACGTCGATATCTTCGACTCCCTCGTTCTGTCTGCTAAACCGATTACCCATTTTAAATGCGGTTTTAGACAAAGTGGGCTGAGAAAGTCGCTGTAACTACACTACATGTTGAACCATTTCTTCTATTTCGTGCCAAAATACGCATAATCACTGTGGATGTAAGGTTTACAAATAAGGAAATGGTAAATGACGTCAACCAAGATCGCGGGCTCCAGATTAAAGTCGCCAAGGAAACAAAATTCAATCTTGTTTTTGAAGGAAGAAATATGGCGGACAGGTTAGGTGAAAACGGACCCACTGATTCAGAAGGAAAAGGAGATGAACGAAGGCCGGTATCCGGAAGATCAAAAGGCTCAGCTGATTCCAAAAAGTCTATTCAAGATGCAGTCAGTAAATTGACCGTTAACGCACTAAAAGAGTTTCGTTTGAGCGATCCAAGTGATGTAGACACCGTTGTTACCGGTGCAGAGAGTGAAGGTCTTGTCCCTACCGCAACTTTGACACAGGATATTCCAACGTTTGACCCTCGCGGAGCGCTTGGAGCGCAGACATTGCTTTCTGAGGATATCACTGGCAGTGGTGAGGAAGCTAGAGATGACGAGATTGAGGGTGATATCGGTGAAGATGGTGATGAAGGTCTTAGTGATGAAGAAGAATCAGGTTCAGATGGGGAGAGTGATATGGTGGTTCTTGATCCTGACCATGTAAGTCAATATTGTCTTTTGAAGGCTAAATGTGATACACATTCATTGTAAATCTTCCAATATAACTGTGATCGGTGTTGTGTTGTTTTTCAGCCTCTTATGGTCAGATTCCAAGCTGCATACAAATCACATTTAATCAGACAGCAGGAAAAAGTTAATTTGGAGCTAAGAGAATTGGTAAGTACTTCAAGGAATATCTGGAACGTAAACTGATTATTGCTTTGTTTTATCATGGTGCTGTTTTATTTGATCTGGATAAAAAACAACAATGAAAAATAGCTCAGAGGACAAGAATGCTGATCTCTTGATTATAACAGTTTCTTTATTGGTAACAAAGATTATTATTACTAATTTAATGACTCACACTGGGCATTTTCTTGCATAAGTGCCCAGGTGCTAATTTAAAATTTTGGCTAAAAGGAATAGTACTTATTATAAGAGGGGCACCAAATTAAGGAGGGCATTTGTTAAAAAAAACTGTTATCCATTGCCAATACCACTGTATTTAAAGCTTAAAAAGTTACAAACAGAGTGGCAATAGAAACAGGTTTTCCTTGATTCCCTATTATTTAGGAAAGTGAGTGAGGAGGGGGCTGCCCTTATTGAGAGGGGGTTCTTGTTTGATAATATTGCCTAAGAGGTTCATTTGGGTGGGGGGGGGGGGCAGTTATTCAAAGAGAAATGGTAAGTATTTTTAGGCATTAATTAAGTTTTGTTTACCAGTACAAGAACTGTAGTAAAAAAGTTAATTAATTTTGTCCTGAAGAAAATGTGCTCACGTTAATGAAAATGTGTTTAGACTGAAGATCTCAAAACAAAGAAGCGAGAGAGAGAAGAACTTGGTGTACAGTTATATGGCGTACAACAGGAACTTGCCAGGCAGCAAATGCTCTTGGAGAAGGAACATGACAATTTTAGCTCAGAAAATCATCTCAGGCAGCAAAGTGAAAAGCTTCTTGAGGAAACTAAAGAGCTTCATGATAAGACGGTGAAAGATGCCATCCATCAGCGCAAACAAGGTTTGGAAAGATGGGTTTTACAGTCAATTACTTCATGTTTCTCCCCTCTTGTTGATGTACACTTTATTGTAAAATAGTGAGGAGAATTTGGTGTTAGATGAAGATAACAACTGCTACTAGATACACAAAAGTTTGAGTATTCTCATAGCTTGTTTGCTGGATAATAAGGAATTAAGGAATTTCTTCTCTCTAGGTATTAACTTCTGTAAGGCAGTAATTCTTAACTAACTTACTTAATATGTGTGTGCGTGTGTGTGTGTGTGTACGTGTGCGCAGTCAAAGTTAATTACCATAAGTCCATATTGTAATTCTAATATAAAATTAGTTATTTTAAGTGAGAAAGCCTGACTTGTTATAAGCCTCGTGGTTTCTTTCAGGTTTTCTTGCCATTTATTTTCTGTCATCAATTTTCTTCAATTTTTTTTTTTCCATCTGTAAATGTCGTATATGGCAAAAATAAATAAATAAAAAATAAATAAATAAATATTGTATAATGTATGGGTATTGTAGGGAGATGTTTTATATCACTTCTGGGGGTTTTAAATTGTCAACAATCTCAATTCTAACATTAGTATGCATGTTCTGTATACTTTTCCCTATACAGTTGCAATACTTCTGACCAGTTGAATTTGCATGACAATCAAGAGTTTCTTAAGAAGGCAATATTTTTTCAAGTTCATTCTTGTGCTCTTGTTGTTTGATTCAGTGGTGACTCTGCAAGAAGTTAGATGCTAGTCAATTTGTGAGGTAAACATACTGTATGAAAACAAAACCATATTTGATTCCTGTTTGTAGCTAAGGAGCTTAGAACAGAAGTTGAAAATCTGGCAGCTCGCTTGCATTACATGGAAGAGGCTAAGGAAGATGTAAGGGCTGACATTGCTGTCATGAGAAGAGCAGCTGAGAAAGCAGACACTGAAGTTACCAAAGCAGAATTAGAGAAGAAAAAACAGGTGTGGTATTCCCTGATAAATAGGTAGAGACAATACCAGTAAGCCATCACTGTTCTACAGAGAATGCTCCCTCTCTGTGTTACCATGAATACTCCATTCCAGTCTAGTCCCACCAGTCATTCCTACTGATGCATGCTGGAACCTTATATATTTGTTTTGACCCCTACTGATGAGTGGGTTATTCAGTACTTCACAAATACAAAATACAGCATACAATTGTATCTATATCTACACATGTATTCACAATTACCATATTTCTTCACCTATAAGCCGATCTTGGCTGTAAGCCAAAACCCTAAAAGTTAAAGACCTTCCAACAGACTCATGTAAAAAGCAAAACCATCGGCTACAAGCCAAGAGTGGAATTCTTGATTGTAACTGGTCATTTGAATGAGTGAACCTCACGGAAAACATTAGGAAATGGAAAAAAGGGAAACAGTGAAAATGTAAATACTACCATGCAACTGCAGAAACACAACAATACTCAGTGACTGTAACCTGACAAATGTTTCAATTGAGTATCTCTTTTGTCGCTGTTATTTTTCTCGTCACACCAAAAGCACACTGCTCCTCGTATACAACGGCTAAAAGAATACAAGATAAAAGTTATTGCGGAAGCTGAAGCAAAACAACTCGGAAATCACTCAAGATTTATGGACTTTGTGAGTCCATGGTGCAATGCTGGAAAAGAGACCAGGCAACTATTCTTTCTGGCAAGCTTAAGATGTCTGCAAAACGTGCAAATATTGGCTGTTTCACTCCTAAGTATTCTGAACTAGATGAGAAAATGATGGAGTGGTTTTCTCAGCAGAGAGACCAGATATTTCATCCATAATGTGAAATATGAAGAGTTGAGTGAGATCGTCTTTCAATGTGTAGGAAGCAAAGAATCTGATTGGTGGCCAAAAATACATTTTGTCATAACAATTTTAAAGCACACTGCAGTCATGGAATTTAAGGTCATTTCACATTAACATTGCAATTGTACTTGTTTTTGAATCCCAAACCCTTGGCTATAAGCCGAACCCTGTTTCTCTGGAAAAATCTCCCAAACTTTTGTGTTAAATACTGTAAAAATCACTCGGCTTACAGGTGAAGAAAAACATTAAATAAATGATATTTTAAATGGCTGATTATACGCAAATAGGGAAATGATCTTTGCTGGAATTTCTTTTACCTGGAAAGATTGTTCTCCACCTGTATATCATTCATGGGTCAAAATGTTATTTTTTTCGTTGTGAATAGATTCCTTAATGAGAAATTAGAACCTACTTTAATTTGCCTTACTCCCAACATGTGGCTTTGTAGCTCAGTTTGTAGAAGGGCCAGCTGGTGTCAGGGAGGCACAGGTTCAAATCCTGCTAAAGCCTCAAATTTTTTCAGGCTTCTTTTCATGTTATTGCTTAAATTGCAGCTTACCTGTAAAGATCATTTCTCTACTTCTAAACATGTAGGTAGTGACTGACATTGATTAACAGGCCAGAAAACTTATAGATGTTGCTGTGAGGCCTTTATACACACTAATTATTAAGTTATTTGTCTAACAGCTGCACTAAATTTTTCCTTTTGGGCATTTACATAGGACCTCCTTGTGGACAGATTAACACAAACAGTAGATCGGCTGAGGGAGGAAATTGACATGTTTGAGACCCAGTGTGCAGCTCAAATGGAGGAAACTAAAGCAGCTCAAAAAGCTCTCTCAGAGGCTATTACTGAAATAGAGGTTAGTAAGAATTAAAATTTATTTTGAAGACACACTCTTTAGTGAACAAAATATAAACTATATGGAAAATTTCCCTATTGGTGGCATCTTTCACATCAGAGTCTCATCATTGCCATCAATATTCTCAACAGATTACATTATTGCCTTAAATACCTGCACTCTTTTCTAGCCATTGCTTGAGCTTATCACACAACAAAGCATGTGAGCAAAACAAGTCCAAGTGATGACTATGGAAAATACCAGTGATCACAATCTGTGTCATGGTACTGTGCGTCATTTGTGATTTTTTTGCATTCAAGAATAAAATTGTTTCCTAGAAATTCACATCAAGATCCTTGAAAAGTTGTCTGAGTGTCTCAATCCTTGATCCTTTATTCTTAAAAGTTTCAAGGATTGATAATTGAGTTTTGAGTCAAGATTGTTGACTACTTTTGAGTGATACTGTATTGCACATTTTAACCCTTTCACTCCAAATATCATATTAATATTTCTCCTAACTGTCCACCATACATTCCTATCAATGTTAGTTATGAGAATTTGGTATTGAATCAAATAAGAATTCCCGAGTGGATATTTTCCTTTATACTCACCACATTTCTACTTGATATTGTATCGAATGGATATTATATTGACATTGATACTGTTCTCATGGAAGTGAAAGAATTAAAAAAAAGAAATTATTTATGTACAGGCTCTTCAGCTGGAAAAAAAGCAGCTAACACAGCAGTGGTACAGCAGTTTAATTGGAATGAGGAGACGAGACGAGGCATATGCTGCAATGCAAGAAGCTCTGAGGTAAATTTTGTACATTTACTACACTTCTGTTGAAATTAAAGGAATTATCTCCTGTTTAAGAAATTACTTTTTTTTCCTTGATTATCATGGTTTCACATTGGCTCAGCCTTAAATAGGCTGTGAATGACTGACAATACTCAAGCTATACTTTCTTAGTTAAGTAATACCACTGAGAATGACTGTTGCAGTGAATAGAATGAAGGACAAACAATATTGCAAACTAGTTCCTTCTGTCCTTTTCCAAATTTTTGTTATTTATAAACACCAGCAAGAAAGAGATAATTGTCACTCTGTTTGGCAAGTAATTTACAAAGCAAAAATAGAATTCTAGTCTTGCGTTTCCTCAGAAGACATCAGTAAATAAGACAAGAAATTATCTGGTTAAACTAACAAGTTATTAGAGTGATATCCAAGTGTCTGAATGACAGCAGCTTTCTTTTGCATGCCTCCTAGCTGTTTTGACACAGGTATAAGCTCAATCCAGAGGCAGCTTAGTTTTTTTAGCAGCTTTCTTTATGATATTATGATTTAAGCTTCAACGTATTGCCTGGATATCTGAACTGCCTGCCATTTCTGGCTCATTGCTGCCATGTTTGTTTCAGGAGTGATGAGAGAAATTAGATGCAGGTCACTCATAAATGCCATAGGGTTAAATCGCATTCCACAAACAGCTTTATCTCTTTTGCTAGTTAATCCTTATCCCCAAAATAGAGCAAACTAACAGATTGTAGCATTTTTCTAACTACATCTCTGCATTTGCCTCTTTTTTTTTTTTTAAACAGTCTTCAAAGGCAGAGAATCCAGGCCATTGAAACAGAGATTGAAGGCTATAGAAAGTCCATCAGCAAAGCTCAGGAACAGAATGAACAGATCACACTCATGCATAACAAGATTGAGGCTGACATCTCCATGGTGAAGAAACTGGTTGCAGTGAGCAGGAACAAACAGGAGGTCCTTAAGACTGAATATAGTAAATACTCCAGGACACTCCATGAAACAGAACAACAACTCAACAGGGCTGAAACTGTAAGTGAGGTTGTAATCAATCAAGTAGTAACTGTGATCAACATGAAACTTCTCCCCATAATATCCATACAATATTCAGCAAACAGATAATGAGAATATTCGGACTTATCAGAAAGAAGCTGCTATCTTGATCTAGCACCAAGTTCTCATAACTAATTGACAAGGAAATGTGTAGCAGCTATAGGGGAGAATTAACAATCACATCTTGGAAGTGAAAGGGTAAGAATGAAAAAAGTGGCTCACAAGGTGCAGCTGAGTGGGTCACTGATGTTCCTGTCACATTTTGACATCTTCTGTAATTCATTACTGTCTAGACAGACCCACAGCTACGTGAAATCTATTTGTTTAATATGACAAGAAAGCAAAATGTTTTAAATGATGACACAGCTACATAAGTAAGAACAAATCAAAGCGTGTGTATAATTCAGCCTGTCATATGATGTACAGGTTCAGACATGCTTTGCGGTATGACTTTCAAGATAAGAATAGACATAGGCCTAATATAGCTGTCCCTTTGTAAGTACGGCAAAATGTTTCTTGACTGCTGTGGTTATTTCTCTTGGACCTAATTAGGAAGTGACACTGAAGGAGAACGAAATCACAGCATTAAGAAAACAGATTGAGCGTGAGTTTGGGGAGAAGATAAAACTAGAAGACAACATTATGGAAAAGATGAGAAGCCAGCTTACATTGGACAAGGCGGCGCAGTACACTAAGAAGATGACAGACAAGCTCAGAAGGAGGGCCACAGAACTGGTAACAATATTTTTACTACTGATACAGTTAGGCTCGAATGAACAGAGTCCGTAATTGACGGGTGAATTCTGAAAATACCCATTGTCCTTGTCATTAACCTATTTATCAAGCTAAATAGAAATGTTCCACATTGTTTTGAGTCGTAATGTTTTGCTATGGGCAAAATGACCTTCAATTCGGAAGAGGGATGGTCTTCAGTGTTACTTGGTAAAACCTAAAGATGGCGCCTCATTGAATTTTAAAGCTGGTCTTAAAGGTAGCTATACATTACACACAGCAATGTAACAGAAATGAAACTTGTGGGATTGATCAACAAAGTCATCTTAGTCGCGTATTTATAGCGTACATACACACCTGTATAGCGTATATACGCGTCTAACGACCTGCGTCTGTGCGTACAAAATACGTATGCACAGTTAACACATATCTGAGCGGTACTTTATAACCTGGAAAAGTTAAGCAAGAGGAATTGAAATCCTTTCAGACCCAAAGTGATACAAAACTACTTCAGATGTGGGAGGAACGAGTTTACTATTGAACAGTTATTTACGTTATGTTGTCCTTCCTTACAGGAAAGTTCCGTTGCTGAAGTTGAGAACGAGATTTCCAGGGATATCTTGGACATTTCTAACACGACCACTCGTGTTCGTCAACTTCAAGATGTCATGGACAACCTGAATGAAGAGATTCACCAGAAGAATGGCACCATTTCTAAGATCGAAGGAGAAATTGTGAAGCGAAACGCCATTATTGAACGGAAACAGAGCACTATTGACCAGTTTAACAAAAAGATTGATCAGTTGAGAAGCAAAGACGGGGTACGTCAATGGAATTTTAGTTGTTGCAGACGGTTCATAATTATTATACTGCAAATTTCAATTGAACATGGAAAAGTAGTCTAGTTTTCTTTCGTTTACGTTTACGTTTACGTTTTACACGAACCGGACTGATAACTCTTCACCTGACTTTGATGATGACTTCCGCTTTGGTTGTCGAAAAGTCAGTTACCCAGTACTACCGACAACAGTCTTTCTCAGGACTGTTTTTCTGCTTTTTGATTGAAAGAAAAAGACATAAATTTCTAAAAAAAATAGGATGCTAAACTAAAATCAGTTTCAATTTGAAGTGTTGACCAACGTTTTATCGCGCTTCTAGTTTTTACGTAAGTTCCCATTAGCTCTTACAGATATTTTCTTTTGTGCTGATTGTCTTGTGATTATAAATTTGAGTTGGGTTTGACGATGCTCAATCGAAATGCGCACCAGAATTCGGGATTTTGTGAGATGTGCGTTGCTGCGCTCTGACTGGTTTAGAAACTGAACTACATTACCCTTTCAACGAATCAGATGCAAAACTAAAACCACCCGCAACTCAATGGTTTTCCGCCATGAAGTCTTTAGAATGTATTGACTTTTGTTTCTCTTTGGCTGGTTGAGATATTTTCCTTTGTTCCGATTGGGCACTGCAATTACTTTGGTTTCGTTACCACTGCACTCAATCGAAATACGCTCTAATGAGGAAAGTTTCCTTTGTCATTGTTAGGGAGAGGAAATAGGACCTTTGGAGTTACAGATCCACACGTTACAAAAGCAGATCGAAGCCCGCCTTAATGAAATTACTGAACTACAGCAGTTTTGGCTGAGAAATCAAAGTGAATTGGTGAAGACCTTAAAGGATGTACAGAAACAATCTGAAGACATGGAGTACTTTAAGAAACAGTACACCATATTACTGCAAAAGAAACTCAGGATCGAAGGTAAGTAGAGAAGTTACAGACGTTGCGGATCAAAGGACTTGTCGCGTTTAATGACTCTCCTTTACTCCTCGTTGTTTCTCTGTTAACAGTCTTTTGCCTTTGACCTAAAAACGACAAATTTATTGAGTCTTAATGATCGTAAATTAGCAAATGGCTACTTAGTGAATTGAAGCTTGCTGAACGACAATTTTCCCGATAAACGCCGAGAAGATCCACCGTTTACAAGTTGATTAAGTGACATCTTTTACATCCATTGAGGAATCAATCTTCTTCAAACTTGCTGTCATTATCTTCATGTTTTGTTGACCAGTCTTCGGCTTGAACTGCAGAATATTTATCTCATTGCTTTTCAAGTCTCTCACTCATTTTACTTTGATGAAGCTCACTTTCGGCTGAGAGAAATGCGAATTAATCTCTTTGCGCCGCATCGGGAGGGGAATCGAATCACTCAGTTTCAACTTGCCGAAAATTGACCCTTTGAGGGGGAACCTTTCACTGGTGTGAAAATCATCTGATGATTTCCCTGAACAGGATTTGTCGGAATCGATTTACTTAACTGAGTTTGCATTTTTCTGAATATAATTTCTTCTTAGGCGAAATCAACTCACACAATAGCGAGATGCGAGATATTGAGCGAAACATTCGCGGCATGCAGAATGACATGACGAAGCTAAATACTCTGATCACCCAGGAAAGTGGCCTGAGAGAGGCCTTACAGCAAGGAACTGTGTTGATGGAGAGCGACTTTATTCAGGCGCTTAAGGTAACTCACTATTCCAATTATGATAGATAGGTAAGCCGGTGTGGCCGCAGAGACTCCCACGCGGGTGCTGAAAAGGTGCGTGCGTGGGAGTTTTGCGTGGAAAAAGTTCCTTTACTTTTACGATACAACTTTAGTCATTTCGATACAAGCAAGAGCAGGATAAATTTTCAACTGTCTACCAGCCTGATAAGGGGAATTAACCTACCTTGCCAGGAGGTGTATCGAATCGACTTCAGTTTGTATTTATGCGACTTTGTATCGAAACGACCTGCGCGTAAACCTTCGCGTTCATTGCAGCCAAAAGTGTACGACTTCGTGTCAGAGAGTGTATGATTACTTACGTAAAATGAACGTTCCTTAGCATAGAGACTTCAATTGATCCTAAGATCGATGTGACACTCAGTTAGAAAACGGATTTATCGCCGTACTCTGAATATAGTTCACCTAGGATTTTTATCCAGCACTGATGATCGAGCCCTTTTACTTATTATTTTTCCTGATTAACAGCCCTTAAATGGTACAGCTTGGGCATGCACAATTACCTGTATTGCTCGGCGTTGCACTTCAAAACCTAACTGATGAATTGCTCTGCTGTGGATATATACGAAGCGCATTTGACTTAATATTTACGTTACAGGAAGCTGAAGGGGAATCCATCAACATGCAAAATCAAATTGATGCCCTGAAGGAGGAGAAAGAAAGGCTGCTCAATAGTTTGGTGGAGGCGGAGTAAGTAAACATTATTGTGTTAGTTTTTTTTGCGTGTCGGCGTTATGCCTTGTGTGATCACGCAACATCTAGGGAAGAGCAGTGTTAGAAGCAGCGTAGAAAATGTCACGCTACGTTGCTGTTTGACTGGCGGGGATGATAAAACTAGGAGGAACGCGATGAATTATCAAAAGTTAGGCATCAAGCGTTGTTTGCTCCCGTTATATCGTTAAAAAATGTGTTTATATCTCTTCCTTTCCTTTTGACTGGCTTTGATTGTCAACTTTTTTCTCAATAAATTTAATTTACTCTTACCCTTTACTCAGACGTCAAATCATGTTGTGGGAGAAAAAGACGCAACTGGCCCGTGAAGCGAAGAACGCTGTTGACATGGAGTACGGTCAAGGAGAGATTAAGTCAATGAAAGCAGAGATTCATAGAATGCAGGTCAGTCAGTCAGTCAATTTGGTGAAGTTGTAGGAGGGTTCTTTATGAAGTTCTGTTTAGGGATGAGAGTCAGGCGTTGGGTTTTTTTGCCCGATGGCAAAATTTTGCAGCATCTATACGCGTGTTACCATGAAGGTAAGGTTACGCTCCTACAGACAGGGTTTTAGAAATAAATTTGCGTTTCGTGGTAGCTTACGTGGCAGTATCTTCCCTTTAATGAAACGTGAAACGTGAGCTGAATGGGAGTGACGCGAAGTCAGGGGGCGAAAGGGAACAAAAATCAGTATTAAGAGCTCCCTTAATTAACTCAACTTCCTAGCTTCCTGGTCGTCTTTCTTTAAAATTAAACCGGTGCTCTGATCATATCATTAATTGTACATCCAATGCAATTTAGAGCTGGGGAAGAGACAGAATCAGGAAAAAAATTTACTGTTTGTTATCGAGGTTGTCAGGTCTCATTTGCTAATAGGTTATGTTTGTTTGTAGGTTCGTTACTCGCAGCTAATGAGACAACAGGAAAAGATGATTCAAGACATGGAGAAGTCTGTTGTACGCAGGGAAGTTATTATTACTCGGTAAGTGATTCCCATGATACCAGTTACAGATGGGTATCTTGATGGTTGTTTAGGATATTTTAATTGGGTTTTCGTAACACCACGACCAAAGTGATCGCAATAGCGCCACAGGCAACCTAAGCTCAGAATGCGAAACACGCTGATATACTTGTCTTTAGTAAGGACACCGAAAGATAATTCAACCTTGAACTTTCATAGAACACAACTTGCATCCAAACTACCTATGATGTTAGTGATCTGTTTGTTCATTCGTAGTTATACCACAGGATACTGGACTAAAATACCTATTTTCCGCGCAGCCTCTTTGATTCGTTAAACTACCGGCAGTCCCTCTTTTTGGGCGCAGTCCGTCGCGCGAGTCAACAAAAAAATCAGTTGATTAACCCTTTAACTCCCATGAGTGACCAAGACAGAATTTCTCCTTACAATATCAATACAATACCAACCAGATAAGTGAGGAGAAATATCACTTTGGGGATAATAAGTTGATCCAATACTAAATTTTCTAAACTAACATTAAAGAATTTGTATGTTTGACAGTAAGGAGAATGACAAATTTGATCAGGGAGTTAAAAGGTTAACAGTATCGTTTATTGTATTTATTAATTGATCGCATTCTGCGTTAGGGCTGTTTGTACGGACTTTTCACTGGGAAAACTTTCCATAAATTTATTTTACCGATGTAATTTTCTTTTTGTTATCAGTGGAGATGCTCAAGCAAAGATGGGTAAGGTTTCAAACACTAAAGGCACTTTCCAAAAGAAACTCGCCGAGATGAAGAAGAAAATCAAGCAGACAAACCAAGACGCTAATGCCTGTGATACTGGTAAATAAACGAACTAACGCGTGATAGTGTAGTCCTCTGTTCTACCAGGAGCTTACTTTTTCAAGGGTGTTGAATTCAATCATCGCGAGAATGTGACAGTGGAAAAAATCAGAGGTGGATCTACTACGAAGGAACAAGGAAGGCTCTGGCGAAGGCGTAACGCTCGAAACTTCAGCTTTAGAAACCCCTTTACGGTGGTTAATCACATTATCAATTTAGTTGATACTATCTTGTTCTACCCCCACTGACGCAGCACCACAGTTTCTTTGCAAAGTTACCGTAATGATTCGATTTAGCACCCTCATTCCAATAAGCTCCCCTATTCCAATACACGCCCCTATTCTGTTTCAGCGATAGCACTGTTAGATTGTATGAACATCGAGATTAACCGTGGTCCCTCTTCCTTTAATCACTCACTTAAAGCCTCACGACAAAAAAAAGTGGTCTTCTTCTCTGTCTCTCAACTATCGTGTCGCCGTGAATGCACAGTTCCTTCAAACGAAAGATCCTGTCTTAAAATTTTGCAACGATTGCTTGGCTAGTCGTTCCAGCAAGGAACGATCCAAGGACAACAAGTCCGTTTTCCAGTCTTTTTGATCCACGGTCAAGTGAACATCAAAGCTTTGTTTCACATTCTGCTGTTTCTCAAAAAAGAAATAAGCGCCCTGTTTCAAATAAGCACCCTTCCTTTAGCTAACAAAAGTAAATAAGCGCTCTGAGCACTAAATCGAATCATTACGGTACTCCTTTTACTATGAAGAGGTTGAATATGAAGTTGGCAGAAAACGGCAATTGGAGAAAATTAAACTTTCTCCTATCTTCTCTCAACTGTTTTTATATAAATGCGACAATATATTACAATCTTATCTTAGAACTTAAAATAATAAATTTTGTTGCTTCAAAGTTTAGTGAAAAAATTGAGTGAAACCAGAGTTCACATCTCTCTTTAACTCACTGAAGTGACCTTCTTTAGGCCGACTTCTCATTTATCAGAGCTTAAAAGATCCAAATAGGATCGGACTTAAGATTTCTTACACAATCTCGACCTGTCTTCAAAAGGTTATAGGTTATTTCTCTCAGGGAAGCAGTTTTTTCCTCCGCCCCACGCTCGCGTCTTTGTATCGACTACCGAGTTTCGAATTGATCCTGAATTTTCAACGCATTTGTTCTTCGTAATTTTAATTACTAAGTGTGTTTGTTTCGTGGTTGTTGATGTTTTTAGATATTCAAGTGCTTCGTGAAAAGCAAATGACCGTGAGTCGTGATCTGGAAGAGAAACAAACAACATGTCTACAGCTTCAAACCACTGCCGATGAACTGGAGGTGCAAATCGATACACTGTCGGAAGAGAGACAAAGGGTGAGTAACCTTATGCCTTTGACCACAAGTGATCAGTTTTCAACTCCTCTTCGCAACATCAGCATATCGTCCAGAAATATAGAATATATACGAGAAAAGTCGGACTTTTTAGCTAGATTTGATCTCATTGTTTCCTCTTATTCTGTCAGAATCTGGCTGACATAGTCGCCAAGCAACAGAAGTTAAAGTACTACAACCAGCTAAAGAATGGACGCTACACTCCGCTGTGCAAAACACCGGAGACGCTAGAGGCTGAACTTCAAAAACAACGAGCTCGTCTCCAGTCCCTTATGACGATAGTTGATCGATTGAATCAGGAGTTTCCTCAAGCTCAACCAGCGCTGCGCAAAATCACCCTGTCTCTAGGCTACAGGGGAATTCCTGAGGAAGCTGCAGCATAATCTCTGCTCACCCCTCCCATGTAGAAAATCATTTATTCATTAATGTATTGCGAATATGAGTAAATTTTCTTAAATAAAAAAACGACTTAAATTTAATTGTTTAGATTTCCATAGTTTTCAGAACCACGTTTCTCGATATCTTTTTTCTGCTAGTATTGCTGTAAATAAAAGATATCAGCACATTAAACTGAGTCGTGAATATTGTACCGACATCAAGATTTTGGTCTTAACCCGTTGTTTGTTTTTATACTTCGCACTGCCTCCTTTACTGCTTGACGCCACCTCGCGTGCAACACGTTCACTTTATACTTGTACCTGACGCAAATAGATGCCCGTGCCCAATGTCCATGGATAACCAGCGAGCAGGCGCTCATTGTTACTGTTTCGGCACGAGGACCGTTTCTTCTCCCGCGAGAAAGTATGAGGCCTTTAGCAACGCGACCTGACGAGAAGTCTGAAAAGGGTCTGGCATTGCTTAGTCCCAGCCCCTCGGAAAACGTCTCCCTTACTCGTCTCAGAGCTCTCCACGAGCGGAAAAACGCACGTCCTCCAGTGCCTTGTCGTGGACTAGCACAAGGAGAGATAACGAAAACAAGTGTGCATGCGCATCTAGAATACCGCAGACATCAGGACTACAAGTGGCACGAACTCAAACCCAAACTCAAATTGATGCGAGGAATCACTGTTGTTTCAACGAAGATCTGATCATTAAAAGAAGAGCATTGGGAACGAGATCGAGTTGGAACGCTCCGGCAAGTTCTCTGTAATCTGCAGAATGTTTTAGGAATTATTCGGGTTATGTCGGTACCTTTTTCCAACCAGTCAATTTTTGCAGAATCATCTTGAGAACTGCTGAGGTGAACGGAGCCTCATGGCATAACTATTGCCATTTGCAATGATCTTCGTACGAGTGATTGTCAAAATGACTGCAAAATCTCAGATCAACAAGGGTAAAAGACTTAAGCACGGGTTGTTCAAAGCTGGGTCAGTTAAGATAACAGGGTTGGTGTGAAATTTGATTTCACGTCTGAAAGCTATGAAAGAAAATTCAGTTCAAATCTTTTTGCTTACAATTTGATTATTGGATGTTCTTGAAAAGGAATACGGAAATTTTTCCCTAAAAAGGCTTTTGAGCAAAGAAATAAAGAAATTTGGACTAAACTTTAACCCTGGGTTGGCGCTTATCGGCCTTCGAACAACTGGGCCTTGTTGGAGACTGTACCTTGACTGACCAGTACCAGTCTCCATCCGTTGGTTAGGACAAGCTACGAAGCTAGGGAAATGTAAACGGTCATATACAATATATCGTGAACACTGATAGTAATTTGCTTGGAATAAAAATTACAGTATGGCTATTCGAAAAGGATGAGATTAAAGAGGAAAAAAGGCGACTATTCAATTTCTTTTCATAGTTTCTAATGATCAGTCACCGCGTTTATTAATGCCAATACGTTCAAGCGTCTTAGCTTACTGATGATGTAAAGTTGTAGCGGTTTTCTTGAAGAAATAAGGTCCATATTAACTTTTTCAAAAGGGACTTAAGATAAAAGAGACTCAGATAACAACTATTTCTAAGATAGGGAATTGAAACTGCTTTTTGAAAATAATAGGGCTGAGTACTTGTCGTCCATGTCCGCTTAAACGGTCTTTGACATAGTGCGTATTTTATGTAAATCGCGTGCTTGAGCGAAATTGAATTTTTAATTATGCGTGTTTTCCCAAGAAACTTTTTTCAATTTCGGCCACCATTTATGAAGGGTCTTTTCGGAATTGTTCTACTTTCTACGATACGAAAAACAACCATGTTGAATCCGGCACACAGTAACAGATACGTATTCAAAGCTTGAAACGTAAAGGGGAAGTCCTCTGATCTCTGGCGCAATTTTTAATTGGCATGTCGAACTTACCTTTGAAAATTACCTTTCTGTTAGCGTTGCGAAATTTTCTTAATTTGCAAATTTGTCATTGTTGCCGGAAAATTGTTTTCGCTAGCATATCTCATAAGAACCCTATGTGGGTGTAAACATTTTGTGACTTTCGCACTTTTCTGTGAGGATTTCAAAGTCTTCAGTTCTGTTTTGAATATTTACACCAGGGAAGGTATTTAGCAATTCATTACCACAGATATCTCTTCCATTTTTAATTGTAATTAGAGCAGTGCTCGATGTCGAATGCTTCCATTGACTACGCAGCTGGTTAATGAGGCAGCCGTAACTCGCTACGCATGCAAACTCATTTTCATCTAATCTTAGAAAACGGCGCCTAATAGCTGTCGGTGACAGATGTAATTTTAAGTGTAAGGTGTATTTACAGTATATTAGCTTAATACACGCAGCCGCTCTAACTCGATTTTGTGAAGCTGAAGATGAATAAGTGAAAAATGTATTTTCATTCTGTGATATTAAAAGCAAACCTTGGAAACCTTGCAAATTTGTCATTGACGCCGAAAGATTGTTTTCGTTTATTCGTAGCGTGCTGGCATATCTCATCAGAACCCGATGTCGATGTAAACACTTTGTGATTTTGTGCTTTTCTGTGAGGACTTCGGAACCGGGTTTTGAAGTCTTTCTTTTTTAAATATTTATACCAGGAAAGGTATTAAGCTATCCATTACCACAGAAATTTCTTTCATTTTAAATTGTAATTAGAGCAGTGCTCGATGTCGAATGCTTGCATTGACTACGCAGCTGTCTAAGGAAGCAGCTGTAACTCGTTGCGCATGCACATTCATTTCCATCTGATCTTAGAAAACGGCGCCTAATAGCTGTCTATGACATGTAATTTTAAGTGTAAAGGTGTATTTACAGCATATGAGCTTAATACACGCACCCCCTCTGACTTGATTTTGTGAAACAGAAGATGAATAAGTGAAAAATGTATTTTCATTCTGTAATGTTAAAAGCAAACCTCGGACTTTTCATTTTCACCATGGTAAGCACGTAAAACTTTGACTATTTTGATTGTGTCTGTGTGGGTCTAATTGGGTCGCAATCTGGCTATTGATAAGTATTGAAAGTATGCGTTGAAAGTGAAGCACTAAACGACTCTTGATTTTCATTTGATCTTATTTGAAGTTGGTGAAATTTTCGTTCAGTTGTGAAAATGAGGTCAATCATCTATATAATACATCAGGTAAGTCAAACTTTTTCATCTTTATATTGATAAAAGGATGACTAAAGAAAGTATTTGTATACGCATTTGAGGACAAAATAAACTTTTACTTCAACAGTTTACCAAAAATATTCAAAGTCACGACATGAGACGAAATAAAAAAGAAAACCCTTGCTTTTCTTACACCCTCCAAATGTCCATTCTCATCATGACCTATGAACCTCTAAAAGCACGAATCAAGTGTTTCAAGGCGATGATAAAAGGCGATGGAGCAGGGTAAGCCTCAAATCGATTCAGGAGCGCGCTCGGCGAGATAATATTTTGTTCAATTTTTTTTTTAGCAGTTGTTTACTTATGCGTTCCCACGAATCGATTTCACGTCCGCGCTTGAGACTGTTATGACTGCAAATAGGTTTGCATATACCATCGAAATTGGCAAAATACAATGCTGGAAATCTGAGTGGGATAATGGGGTTTGCTCGGCGTTCAAGCAAGCCCCCGTACATTTCAAAACTCTCCGCCGGCCGCTTCTCGCTGATCAAACTCGGTCCGAAACTCTATGGAAAAAATATGTCTGAAAGGAATAGCGTTACTTTTTCCTTCTTGCTTATCTGGGGTACTTGACTCAAAGTTTTCATCTTTTTTCCGTGGTATACATTAAAGCCGCTGGTGCAAGCTTTCCACAGTCAACCCAGGTTACATTTTAGTTTTTCCAGTCTACCAAGAAGAACAGAAATTTTTTATAGTTTTCTAGATTCAGTAAGTTCTGTAAAGGGAAATTTAATCAACAATTTCAGTGGCGCTGAAATGTAACCTGAGATGCTTAGTTTGTGAAGTCACATCAGCACCAACAAATAGAAACTCCGGTTTGGACGTATAAAGCTTAAATAACAAACTTTTAATAAATTCAGCCTAATGTACGGCGAAACTTTGAAAGATTAGAGTTTCGAATCCTCACAGAAGGAGTCATATTTCTAAGTCGTATTACGCTTGCGACGAATGTTTTAACTCTTTTCTTTATAACTGTGGATTATTTAAACGTCTTCGTGCATAGTTCAGTTAAGCAGTTCCTCTGTTACTGAGCACGGCATAGCGGTAATTTATTGGACTGACAATCTATTTTCGTGAAAATTAAATGAATAGAAACGATCCATGAGTCGATAACTCATGAGTAAAAAAGCGAAAAAAAATGGTTTCGAGAAAGCTGTGTTGACGCGACCCACTCCTATCGGATAAATCGTAGATGATCAGTTAAAGAGGAAAAACTAGCTAAGGATAGTTAGAAATGCAATTACAGTATTCTTGATCAATGTAATAAACCAAGTGCTTCGAGTTACGTTATAATAAAACCCGTTTTATGATTGCGCAAAGTTGGCTTGTTTCATGAATCAGTGATGATGTCAATTTTCTCGACGACGAGTTCAAAAAGAAACCTCCCTTTTATCTTTATTGTTGTAGCATTGCTACAGTATCGAAAATTTAGTATGAACCAAACAAGGCACTTAAAAAAAACGTATATTTCTCTAAAAGAACCCACTGAAACTTTCATGTCAATTCAATTACCTTCACCTGAGAAATGAAGCGCTGTAAATATTTAAATTTACAAAAATTTGTTTAACTGAGGAACAACCGTTGAATTACATTTTCTTTAATAAACGAGCTGAAAAGTTATGAAATTACCCCCTGAGGGATTCTAGTATTCTTGTTGGTAAAAATTTGTTTTAAAAAGCTGGTTTTTTTTTTCGAATATAGTAGTCTAAAATTTTCAGCAACACTTTGGAGAAACATGGCCTCTTCTCTCAACATAATGTTCTGATTCTTTTTATGGGTTCACTTCAAATTATTTTTATGGTACAAAGGAACTCTTCCGTAAAATTCCGTACGTTTACATAAGATACACTCCAATGTTTAAAAGATTAATATGTCCGCGGGCTATTTTGGTCTATGAAAAGGATGCAACATTAATAAGCCACATTAGATGTTAATCAAAATGTCTTAAAAAGCTTGTAGCTTTGGGGAAATATTTATTTTTTTGACAAAGCATGTCTTCATAAAGGCTAAATTAAAATTCTACTTACCCGTAAAAAAAATATTATCAAGAATAAGTAACAGTTACAAATAGTTTAAGTTTATGTCTTGCTGGTAGCTTTTCAACTGAATTTTCTCTTTCGGGGAAATCCACTTCTTGGACGTTAATCGAATAATTTTTCCAACACTTTTGGCTTGCAAAACTTTCCTTTTTCTATTCTTCTCTACGGTTAGTCTAAATGATTATATAAACTTCGCACAAATTTTGGGTCAACATTTATTCAGTCCAACGCTGCCTCATTTTCCGCGATTTTGGTAGCCTACGTGCAGCTGCATTAGCGGCGAAACCCGCACGATTCGAGCATGCGAGAGGTCTGTGAGGGGTCTGGCACGAAAAAATAAAAAATAAGTCATTAAAAACTTTGTCTGTTTCGAAAAATACAATAAAATGATTTGCATCTTCGAGGAACGGGCTTCGTGCACGCTTTTAGCTTTATATTTTTTCTCTTCGAAGAAATTTTTTGATTTCCCCAATTTAAAGGGGATAACCTGTACATAGAAATCATCTAAAAAAATTTATATATATATATATAAATATATATACATATATACATATATATATGTTTATAGGTCACCGTGCTCGTTCTTCTTTACTTGTTCCAGGTAATTGATTGAAAAACAATACTGTGTTCTCGGAATATGGGCGCGCTTATTTGCCTGATTACGTGATTTTTATGCGAAGTAGAGGATGTGCCGTGTAATACCGAGGAATCTCCTTAATCATCCATGGCCATTTTTGGCTGTACTTGAGAATAACTAGTACCAGATCTCCATTCGAATACCTGTCCGGACCACTCTATGCGTGCCTACACCAATTAGTTACTCACTTTCGCCTCAAAGAACCGTTTCGTTCGTAGAAATGTAGAAGGGGGATACAACATCCCCTTCAGGAATACTCTTAACACTTCCTGCCGCCAGAGCGAGTGTTTTACTTTATAGTCGCTCAACACCATGAAATACGGATCAAACTGACTCAAGAAAAGACATAACCTGCCTAAGATTTGGAGTAGATGTTTAGGCAACTGTCAAACTGTTTAGTTTTATCATTCATTCACATTTCTTTCAAAGGAATCCCAAGTTTTATGTTTCATTCTCCGTTTTCTTTAGATTCTACATGTTGTACCCCGTTCAATGTGGCGTCCCAGAAGTATGGAGGCAGTTGTTTGAACCAGTCCTCCAGTTGGGGAGCCTTAGAGATTTGTCAACATGTCATTGATAGAAACATAAGTGTTGGCTGGAACTCGTCGTTCAAGAATGAAAGCATCGATAGCGTCAACTCTTCTATCACAATTGGTTTTCACTCAATCTTCGTCATCAATAAACTAAGAATAAGGCAAAACGCAACTACCAATCAACAAATCCAGGAAATTTTGTTGGAGTTTAGTGACAGTGCCATGGAAAAGGTACTTCGATTAATCGACTATTTGTGTTTTTCGCTTTATTTAAAAACTCAAAATATCTCAGTTTCCCACGGACATGAGAAATGTTTTTGATAAATCTTCACTTGGATGAAGCTAACTTATTCATCTATACACAGCAGGTTATTTTGTTTTTAAATTGTATTTTGCAGATTACACTGACAGAGAATCGGTCTGATTTTGAAGAGTTTTTCTTCACGTCACGTAAGGCAAGTTGGGCTAAGTTTACAATTACAAAAGTGAATGGTACCAGCGGAGGGGCCTGGATACAAGAAATTGAACTTTACGATGATAAGTGCGATCACAGTAAGTAACAAAAATAAGTTAAAAATTCCAAAATAGAAAGCAAACTAAGATAAGCAAGATCAATACCTGAAATTTAGAAAAAATCAATTTGTTTCAAAGGGTTTAAGGTGAATGAATTCATCCTATAACAAGTTTGCCTCTACCACCTTTGCATGTTCGCCAACGAACGTAAATCAAGTCCCCCCCCCCCCCACCCCCCACCTTGAATGATTTGGGAGGCGAACTGGTGAAGGTGAGGGCGAACTCGTTTACGTCAGAGGGCGAACTCGCAGAGGTGATCAGGGGCAAATGATTGATACACACAGGCGAACCACCCTGCGATGTTTTGAGCCTTTGGCTGCGACAAGCAAACTTTTCTACACAGTGAGATAACAGTCAACCACAAAGTATAAGTTTGGTTGAATGGAAAAACAGCCTAAATGGGAGGGAAACGAAAAAAAAAAGAAGAACATTGGCACGAATTAGAAATGACCAACTTGTAAAGTGTAAGTAACTCCTTAACCCTTTAACTCCCAAGATCTCATTAGTAATTCTCCTTACTGTCTGCCATACAATTCTTATGATGTCAATCTGGAGAATTTTGTATTGGATCAACTAATAGTCCCCTAATTGATATTTCATTTTATTCTCATCACTTCTATCCTTGATATTGTATTGATATTGTAAGGAGAAATTCTCTCTTAGTCACTGACGAAAATGACGTTGCAAATCAATTTTTCTCACACTTTTGTTCACAAGACTGACTTCTATTCTGAACTTGCTGCTTTACAACAAAAAGACATTGACTTAACCCTAAAGAAAGCTGATGTGAGGTGATCCTCGCAAAAACGAAAACAAACTGATCCTGAGGAAATCGAAAACGAGGCGACCTTAACAAGGGCGAAATCGAATTTCAACTTAAAAATCTTTACAAAGTAATATTCTTAAAAGTCTACCATGTGCACGAAGAATTTTGTCCCAAATGAGCACGAAAACTTCTCACCAGGTTGTGAACGACGCCTGTCAATTAGTGCTTTTGTTCAACTTTTCTGTCAGAAACATTCTGTGACACCATACAGCTTTTGAACCACAGTCGATCGATTCACTACCGCTTGCAAAGTAACCAGTTGGCACTACTGATCGAAGCTGAGGCTGATGTTTCGGTGCTTCTCACAAATGACTCACAAGACACTGATTATCAATACAAGATTAAGATTGGTTCAAACGGGAGTATCACTTTGAGTAGCAAGACCAACGAATGTGAACAACGGATCGAATCGAACGTTACTTTGTTGAAAGACAACGAAACACGGCCATTCTGGCTGGATATACAAACGGACCGGTTGGTTTTTGGTTCCGGAGAACAGGTATAATATAAAATACTGCATTTGCCATAGCCTCTTTTTAAAATGTCAGTGTTTGGGATAGAACGGGGCGAGCGAGAGAAAAAGAGACTGGGAAAAGGACACTTCTCTCGCTCGCTCTTCTCTCATCTCCACTGACCAAAAGCATGGCTCGGCTGACATTGATAGTTCCCTATCGGTAGAAAGAAACGAAGCAGAACAAACAAACATAAAAACAAATATCCTTCGTATATCAACAGCCATCTTCTCTTTTGCTTCATATAGATTTACCTATTCTGGAGAGAAGCAAAACTGATCAAGATCAAGTACGCTGTCTTTAACACAACAACTTCCCCAGCCTCGTTTCAGATCTGTCCAATCATGGGTTAGTACTGACATGAAATAACAACTAAAGTAAAGTTGAAAGTTACAGATCTTTGTAATTGCTGCTTTGGAAAAGCAATGCTTCTCGTCAATTCAACGATTCTGCTCTTTGTTACTACTTCCCAATCTGTGGCGTATATAACAGTTACGATTTCGCTTATTAAGTCGATAGCAGTGAAAGTGGATGATCAGTTTTCTGGCTAGAATTGGTCAGGGGTGCCAAAAAATTTTAATTGACTATTCGTTAAATCAATCACGTCTCCGTCTGAATACTTCACAGACACATTTGATGGCGCTCTCTATAGTTAACCGCTATTATTTCACCGAAATGGAGATGAATGTTTATCTTGGCCTATTAAAAAAAAGTAAGATAATGTAGCTTAAAAAAGTTGCAATATTTTCGGGCACAAATCCTGCGCGAGTTGCTTGGAGGTTAATTGCAAAGGATATTGGACTTTGAGTTGCTAATTAGAGTGCGCCTTTAACGCTATCCACTGTTTTAGTATATACTTAACTGTTATTACTCTCAATTTTCTGCCTTCAGGAGTCATTAAACGTCTCAATATCACCGTGAGATCTGAAGCACGTCACACAGTTGGCAGGAATTTGCCAAATGGTTTGGCTTTCATTTGGGTTAACAATGAGAACTATGCTCCACAGAACGAAGGGTACAATGTTGCAGTTTTTGACGCCCTGTCAGGTTGGTGCATAGTGTTGATCAGTTATGAAAAGAAAGCAAAAGATGATTCGTACATTACTAATATTCTCGTCTTGAGAGTTGTCTGTTAAATCTCCAGCGATGTTTATAGCAGTGGCGGATCAACACTGAGGGAAGGGGGAATGGCAACTAGTCTCCTCTCCGCCTTATATTTAGACCAAACCCCAAGCTCGTAAGGGTAGAGTGCCAACCACGCTTTAACGTTAAGAACGTGTTTTCGTCTCGAGCAACTGGCTTTATTTCCAGTGGCATAGTGTCGTTTGACCTCTTTTGGCGGGCTTTCACATTTGACAATCATTTACCTTCCGAAACTGGAGGGTTGCCTTTGATAACACCGTGATTTTAAGGTCAAAACCACGTAACAAACTTTTCATTTGTCTCACACTGAAAATTGTAATTACTTCTTTCGTCAAATCAATTTTCAAGAACAGGCCCCCATTACTTCGCATCCAGACCCCTTGCCATAACGTGCTGTCCTTTGGTTTGCTCTTACTCTTGCTGGTGGTTACCAAAATGGATAATGGATAGGCTTAGTTTCTCTGTTTTATCATGCAGGTCGTTTCCTCACCTCAGCTGCGTTCAACTGCTTTACAAGCCAAGATGAGTGCGACAAGCTGGGTGTGTTCCTGAAGGGCTTACCTTCGGATGCTATAGTTTTGCTGGCAGTACAGGACTCCGCAGTCGGCTCTTACAAACTTCCAACGAGTGACCTAATCGGCATTGGTGCACAAAAAGCTAACCGCGTTGTTGGGCAAACTTCTCACGCTGTTATTGGATACAAAGGACAGAGAAGTGTGACGTGGATAAAGGAAAATTATAAAGAGAGCGGTGGAGAGCCGGCTGTAGTGTCATCAAGCATTCCAATTAGCTTTCTGTACCTACCAGAAGGTAAAAGAAAAACTCTGTTACTTTTAGTGTGGGGCGGGAGCTTTTTCTCTTTTTTTCTATTTTAGTTCGAATCTATTTTATACTCGCTTTTTTTTTACCTTTTTAGGGACCAGTCATGATGTGATCCCCTGTAAGGCTCTGTATTTTAAATATGATCCCTCTTCATTGGAAGTTAACTAGCTGTAAATTTTCAATGCCGCTTTCTTTATACTCTCATGGCGACGACTGATTTCCCCCTCCCATTCCTCCCGAAAACCATGTATGACCTACCCACCTCCCCCCCATTAGAAAATCACCTTACCCCCCCCCCCGGTTGTAAACGAGGGCTGGTACCTTATTTTACGTCTTTTGGCCCGAGCAACACGGATAGTACTGTTATCTTCACTACTTTCTTTTGCAAAAGCTTTTTATCTCTATCCCTCTCAGATTCCACAACCTGTACTCCGTTCAACGTGGCTTCACAAAAGTATGGAGGCAGCTGTTTGAATCAGTCCTCGAGTAACGGAGCTTCGACTGGCTGCGAAAAAGTCCTTGATGAGAGCACAGCTATTGGCTGGAAGTCGTCTACGAATGAGAGCGTCAACTCCTTTTTCGAAATCGGTTTTCACTCCACTTTCATCATCAACAAGCTGCGAATTATGCAAATGACGACTTCGGGACGACGGATCCAAAACATTTTGTTGGAGTTTAGCGACCATTCAGTAGAAAATGTAAGGAACTATTTCTTTGACGAGCTGGGTCGCAATACTTGATGCTAACCGATCTAACTGCGTTACTGGCGATTTAAAGTCATGGTTAAAGAAAATACATAAAATGAATAGACAAGCTTGCTTGTCCAGTCTACATGTACAATATTTTTCATTCATTCGCACTGAAAAGTTTCTGAAACGACAGTACTCACGATGTATCTGTGGTAGGCGTGAACCAAACTTTGCTCAAAAATGTGTGAATCTGTTTTAAATAGAGACCAGCCTTTGTGTTTTGCAACCTACACACATCTATACAAATAGATATGAAATTTTCCTTCGTTTAATTTTTCATTTTTTCATTGTATACTGCAGATCAGCCTTAAAGAAAACTCATTTGATTTTGAGGAGTTTGTCTTCTCATTCCGCAAAGTAGACTGGGTTAGATTCACAATAATAGATGTGTATAATGGCAGCGGGGGAGTTGGAATACAGGAAATTGAATTCTACAATGGAATGTGCAAACAAAGTAAGTTGTTAAAGAAAGTTGCCGTTAATAGCAAGTAAGTACAGTAAACAAAGTAAATTGTTTTTGCAAATCAGACTATTGCCGGCAAGAATGTACAGGTTAGGTTAATGGCGGAATACAGGCGTGAAGAAATAAATAAACAAAATGTAAGAGGAACGAGCGAACTGCACATGTACTGATTGAATGAATGACTATAAAATCCAAATTACTTCATGACTGTCTGTCATTATTTAAATTTTTTCTGACTATCTGTCTGTCTGTCTGACTGAGTGACTCACCTGACTGCCTGAATGAACGGACCAATGAATGAATGCGGAGTGAATAAAAACAACGTCTATGAATAGCTTTAAAAGCATCAATATCCCTTTTTGTAAAGTTCTTGTATGTCTATTAATTGGAGGAAACGGTAACTCTCTTTTCTTTTATTGACATACCATTACTAGTCTAAAGGACCTTCACTTTGCTTACAACCAGGGCAAGCCTTCAGGAAGTCCTGTAATTTCTCTTTGTATTTCTTTTAGAAACAATTTGTGACGCCATCCAGCTCTTAAGCCACAGCCAATCAGTTCCCTACCGTCTACACTCCACTCAGTTCCCGCTGATGATCAACTCAAGAGACGATGTCTCAGTGTCACTCATGAGTACTTCACGCGTCGACAGCCATGGATATAAGATTGAAATTGTTGCCAATGGGGAAGTGATCTTGAAAAGTAACGATGACGAGATTAAACAAGTGATGAAATCCAACGTTACTCTGTTAAAAGAAAACGAAACACGGCTATTTTGGGTGGAGATACAAGCGGAACGATTGGTTTTTGGTTCCGGAGATAAGGTATGATAAGTTCTGATTGGCTGAATCAATTGTAGACGCATTTTGGTTCAACTTCCGATCTATTGAACAACAGACGCATAGATAACGACATTATTAGCAAAAATTTTCTTTTTTATCATATGAAACAAATAAATTCCGTGTTGCCGTAGGTCTGTACAGTAATACGTCTCAGAAGACGCCAAAATCTGGTGAGAACATTAGCTCCATGTGAGCCACTTTTTTGTTCTGACCACATTTTGAAGTTAACTGTGATCTATTACCGAACAGACGCGCGGTTGCATGGAATCTATTTGTTGAATAGACAGTCTGCGTCAGTTTAGTGACCAGAAATATCGGCCAATCCTTTGATGAAGCTTGTTACCATTCTTCCTCCCAAATATCTTACTAATTGAACAGCTCACCTTAGAAAAATTTTAGTGGTCTCTGAAGCCGCAAATTTCTTTCACCCTGCCCATAAATATACCCCCAAGAAAGCAAACACTTCATGTCACATTGTCGAGCTTTGACGATCTTGAATATGGAAGAACTTGCTAAATATGAGATGTACCCCGTGAGACGCTATTTACGATGTAAAGGTTGATTTGAATAACTTTCGCATCAGCGATATTTGTATGTTTCAAACAGCACACTTTTTTTTAGAAATCTCGTATCATTAATTAAAGAAATATTGTCATGATAGATTTACCTGTTCTGGAGGGATGCGAAACCAATCAAGACAAAGTATGCTTTCTTCTCAACAACGAGCTCAACAGCCATGATCCAGGTCTGTGCACGTATAGGTAAGTAATTTTTTTTTATAAAATTCAGAGACAGTTACTTAAATCAGTAGTGTTTATCATTAACACTTACAGTGGCACAGCACGGCTACTTTTACCGTAATTCATAATGAATCCACTAGATTCAACACTGAAAATCAGCGCTTACGACCGAAGGAAGTAAAGGTGACAAGTAATGTAGATTAAATTTCCTCTTCGTTTCCCCTTAAATCAGATTACTAAGTTTTGGGTGAGTGACTTCGGCCGGTGACACTGTCGCACTGTAACACAACAAAGAAACCAAATACTTTTCCGGTGCAGAGGCATTACTTCGATAAATGGTAGCTAATTTCAAAGGGGGGAACGCTGAGATACCTGTAGCGAGTTCAAGAGGCGCGGATTCCTTCACGACCCCTCATCAGCGCTTCTTGTCAGTCTATCGCTCATTTGTCTGTGCTCCTGAAACGCTTAGCAGGTCACATTCCACGATTTTCACTTGACGAATTTTTCAGATTATTGCTACAAAGACGCTTCTCATTATTGGCCATTGGACAAGTCCACATTTTATCAACAAGATTTGAAAGGTGACAAATCTCTGCCGGGAAAGATACACGGTCCGTGGATCCTACATTACTTACCTGCCAACCTAAGCTTCACACCGCTGGCACTTTCCCTCTCTGGCTCGCATTCTTGGATTGATCTTGGTTCCAAAAAAGACAACGAAGAAAGCTGTCTTTTTAGCCCTTTGCATTGCCAGAACGGAATTTCTGTTAGCTTTAAAGCCAATCTTTCAGCAAACGGAATTGGTTACATTTTATCTTCAGGCGGGCAAAGCTCATGTGGTTTTTCAATTTACCATGTCGATGATGTCGTGCATTTTAATCTGCGTGATGGTCAGCGGATCTGGCAGGTCCAGGGATCGTATGAAAAGAACGCATGGCACGCATTTGTGGTGAGCTGGAGTCAAGGAGACGGTCTAACCGCAGTTATTAGCAGAGAGTCAACCAGTGTGTTGCGTGACACAGCTGGAAGGATTTTCATGCCAAAGCAAGCCTCTCACTCTTCTTTGAGAATAGGTCGATCTATGGACATCGACGGCGGGGTCCATGCAGATGTTGTGCTAAGAGATGTAGCCATATGGGAAGAAGCAATTGCTGAGGAGAGGATGTCGACGCTGCTCGGCTGTAACGGTGAGCGTACTAAGACCTTCATTCCACAAAATGCATTTTTCTCTTCGCTATCTCTGTCACGCAATCTCATTTGATAGCGTTAGGGCCCTAGCAGGCTGCAGTACATAAACAAATGATATGAAAATGAAAAAATAGGGCGTATCTCACTTTTTTGGATGAGACTACAAGTGAGTACTATTATCTCGAGTATTTTGGAGATCGGAGAAACGCTTTCGAGATGGCGAGCGGTAACGATGTTATTGACACCTTTTCGGTCGCGCAGACACTAATGCGAAACGGGATTCGAGGTAATGGGAAGGAACCCGAGGTTCGGGATCCCCGCGGGGAGGGATCTTTAAGGATCTTTATGGAAAATGGATAGTTGGTAAAGCACGGCACCGGTATCGCAGAGGTCATGGGTTCAAATCCCGTGCAGGCCTGAATTTTTTGAGGCCTTATTTTCACTACTGCCCATGTGATGTTCACTACTGCAAAGATCGCTATCAAATTCACGTCTTTATTCGCATTATATGACTTTCAAATATTCCCAGTCGTTTATTCACCACTTCACGGGTTTATGTGGTACCAAGATAATGACCAGCTCCCAAGTGACTTTTTTGCTCAGTTGGTAGAGCTCTGCATCGGTTTAGCAGAGGTCATGGATTCAAATCGCGTACAAGCCTGAATTTTTTTCAGGCCTTATTTTCACCACTGCTCAAGTAGTGTTCACTCCTGCGAAGATCACTATTATATTGACATGGATAGTTAATTTTTGCAGTTAAGGAGGCCTTATTGGGGCGATGGCTTTTACGGCTAATGGTGGAAATTTTTGGCTAGTTTACAGCAAACGGTTAATATCTTTCCATTGTGGTCAACTGAAAATTTTTTCACAGTTAACTTTTTTTACAACTTACATTAATAATTGCTCAATTTTTACGCCTAACGATTTTTTTGGCCGTTTCACGGCTTACAGTTAACCCCATTGAAACCCTCAGTTTACTAACTCAGATGCGCCGAGAAAACCCGTTTGCGAACTAGGTAGTTTAAAAACCGAATCAAAAATGCATTGTGGGGGAATAACTGTTTAACATGTAGGGAAGCGTGTTTCTATTAAAGCGCGCCAAACGAAAACTTCAGTTTGATTTTTTAAATTATTTTTTCGTTAATCACAGATCTCGAAAGTTGCAATCCAGGATGGCTCTATTTCGATGGCTCGTGCTACAAGATGACGGTTGAACAGTCGTACTTTTCTGGAGCTCGCGCTTCATGCTTGAACGAAGGAGGAGAGTTAGTAAAGATTTCTTCGGAAGAGGAAAACAACTTTGTTAAAGATATGGCAAACAGTGAAGAGACATGGATCGGACTTCGGGAAGTAGCCGATGGCAACTTCAGATGGACTGACGGTTCAGGACTATCATTTAGCAAGTTGAATTATGAATCGACAGAACCAAATGGCAACACCGAATGTGTGATGTCCTCCTATGGAAACTGGACGATTAAAAGTTGTTCCTTACCATATTATCGCAAATCCATTTGCGAACAAAGTAAGTTAAAAAAATGCAAAACTAAAAATTTTCATGTGTGAAAATAATTTTTGAATCATGAGAGAGCACGATTGCGAGAGCGCCAAGCTAACATACGGGACCTAGAATGACCAGACGCCTTTACAAAGTGATCAATAGAAACAAATAGAATCAATTAAACGTAGACGATTGGGAAATTGTATTCGTTGCATGAGGCGATTTCCACTTATAGAGATCCTGGATTACAACTGTTGTATACCCGCGCTTACTACGATTTAAATTAGGCGCCTAAGGAGTCGGTAAGTTATTCACGCAAAAAATGTATTATAACGAATAGAAAATTATCTTACGGTGGTTTACACTTATCTCACTCAACTCCCTCTGAAGGGTCGATGAAATAGATAGATAGGGAGACACCTTTATATGAAAAAAACCGATGGTGAAACTCAGGGTAGTCCTGTCAGAAGCCTAACGGTAGAGTTTCCTGCCATCGCTAGGAGCACTGAGTTTAAATATACTCTGATTGCCAATTCATAAAAAGAATCTATAAAAACATTTACAATATAAGTGATCTAGTGATAGATGCAAGTTTTTGACACAATTGAAGATGTCTTTTATGTCAGAATTGTCACGGTAAGAATGCTACAGGGTGTTTTGTTTCAGCGCTGATTTGGTAACAGTTTATCTTAATTCCTTATCACAGTTCCTTGGAATTACTTGGGTTGCTATGAAGACAGTACGATTTTACCAAGGTTCGTTTTCAATCCAGGTGATTACCGAGTTAGCAGAATGACTCCTGGTCTTTGCATGCACTTGTGCGGCAATTTCAACTTCGATTATGCAGGATTGAGGGATGACAACATATGTCTGTGTTCCAATTCTACGGCAAACGTGACAGAACGTCCTCGAGATCTGTGCCTATCTGCGTGCCTTGGTGCTGGAAATCTTAAGTGTGGTGGAGGATCTTACCTATCCGTTTACAAGTCAGTCCGAGTGCAACCTCTAACCTTAAACCTGTCAGCTGATTCTTCCGCTGTGGCTCTCACCGCGTTCAACTTAAAAATAAAAATATTACCTTCTCTCTCAGAGGACCAAATTGTTGAGTCTTACGTACTATTTGTGAGGGACGGTGTGGACTTTTTGAATTATAATGAGACGAAGTCTGAAGCTACGCTTATATTCAGTGACCCGGGAAACTACACCATTAAGGGGAGAGCGATTGTAAAACATACAAAAACTGGCCATCGGTCAGCGGTGGAGTCTTTCATGATAGCACCAGCGGTGTCTAATGTAACGGATATCGCGTTCATCTGTCCTACGGCGTATCCTGTGAATTTTACGTTCAGCTGCTCTCTGCAATTTAGTCAAGGAACAAACGTGAACGCTACTATAGAGTTTGAAGGAGGATATTACAGTTCTGGTTTTGTTCCGGGTAAGTTTTGCTACACTGATAATCTAGTGAATTTGTCAGACTGTTTGGAGACTACATTCATATGTACACTACATTCCACTTAATCAGTCAGTCAGTCAGTATGTCAGACAGTCAGTCAGTCAGTCAGTTGGTCGGTCAGTTAGTCAGTCCGTCAAATGAATAGAGGGGGTTCGTTAATGAGGAAACTGTGGTGCTGGGTCAGTGGGGACCGAGTGAAACATGACAATTTAGTTTTATCAGTTCAACTGAGTTGATAATGCACACTGACCACCAAAAAAGTAACGTTTAGATTGTTAGCCATTCGTCAGAGCCGTCAGTCAGTCGGACAGTCAATCAGGCAGACAGGCAGGCACTCACTCTATTGAGCAGGAGGTAAACAGCAAAGAATCAGATATTCAGTCAGTAGGATAGAAAAACAGACTGTCATTCGGGCAGTCGGTCGTGCATGCTGGCAAGTAGACCGGCAGTGGACAGTGATTTTTTTTTTTTAGCGCAAGCAATATTTTTTTATGTATAGATGCCATGGTCATGACTGCGGGCATACCAGTTTCTGACCCAGGGGGCCAGGTTACTTCTGACGGACTGTACCTATTACCTACAACGGACGTCACAAACAAAGGAAAAGCTGTGGCTTTTGAAATGGATGTCGATCGAGGTGGCTTCCTAGAAATCAAGGTACCTATGAGTAGAAGTTTTTTCGCCTGAATATTCTAATTCTGTGTTTGAAGAAAAAGAAATCCCTGCAAAAATGTCTTCCGAAATCATTTATTTTAAATTTTTGTTTTAATACGTTTTTAAATTTATTTTCTTCATTCAAAAGTATCACAAAGTTGCCACTGTATAATAGAAAGAATTAAGTATTCATGATGCCACAAAACTGGCACACCTTCACCTCTTCACCTCCCCACCCCTCCCCCCTTCAGCTGTACCAATTCTTGACTAAAACCAGTTCTCTGAGTTTTTGTTCTTTCTGAGTTTTATTCTGGGTCGTAGAGCTGTGTATCTCTGGGTATCTGTGTTCTCATGTTTAATTTCGCCTGGATTTAACACTACGTGTCAGTGACACGAAGTACAAAATTTTAAACCTTTGTGACTTGGCTTTACAGAACATATCATATTTGGATTGTAAAATTGCATTAAATTGTTGCCAACACGTAAAGCCAATTTTTACAGTCCAGAACCTAGAATTGCTTGAATACTCAAAAGTGTTGTTTCTGTGAGCGTTTTCCATGGATTCGCGGAATAAAGACAACAGCTCTATTTTTAACTTGTGTGCCCTAGGTTTATCGCCCGAAGTGTTTAGATTCCAAGCAGCGTTACTGTCGAGTACAAAGGATGTGTGATTCCTCTGTTGGTTGCTGGGATGGTAATAAAACATTTAGCTTTGCAGGAACACAGTGCGTCAAGGAAGATGGGGCATTCAGCGAAAACAAAACGACGTCCCAAGCAAACTTTGATTACGAAAATATCTCAAATTGTACGATTCAGACAACCAGCGGCCATAAGGTTATTTTAGTCGAAAGTTGCACTCAGCAACTTGAGGTTGAAGAAGGCGATATCATTGCTGTGCAATTTCCTTCTTCTAAGCCAGGTGCGGCAATTAAAACAAGTTTGTCAAGTATTTCTCTTTTTTATAACACGTCGCTCTCAGGTGGTACCGAAATTCTTCGCAGTAATCGCCATCCGGTAACAGCTTCAAGTCCAACAGAACTTCGTCATGCGCCCGCAATAGCCATTTTATACACCGCATTGTCTGGGAGAAGCGTTGATCATCTATATCAGACACCCGGAAATAAATCAGTTTCTCTTACACTAAAGAATTCATACGGCAAGTTCAACTTTACAGCACAGATTTTTGTCCAAGAACCGATAAAAGGACTCGAGTTAAGCTCGCCTGACACTTTCGCATTGTTAGAACCCGTTAATATCACCGCTGATAAAACTAGTGGCACTGATTTAACATACTATTGGGAATTCAGCGACGGTGAAAAGAGCATGACGTTTTCTCCGTTTGTGACCCACAATTTTACGAGTATCGGAGAAGTGGATATCTTTGTCTTTGCGACAAACGATGTAAGCTTAGCTGCTTTTCGGTGTTCGGTTGATGTTCAGGAAAGAATTGAAGGCTTAAAATTTAGGAACAATTCCCTTTTGCCCGTTGAAAATGGAACACTAGTTAGCATTGACTGGCTTCTTCGTAAAGGATCACACGTCAACTTTAACTTCAGCATCACATCCAAGGAGTCTGGATACAAGTTTAACAAGTATTTTTATAACGCCAAGACCGTTAATACAATATTGTTCTCCGTTTATAAAACAAAATTCAGTATCCCTGACTTATACCTCATCACAATCATAGCTGCAAATAGGGTAAACAATTTGACTCTCAGAGGAAACTTGAGCGTAGAGCAAAATCTTACCAGTATTGAAATGAAATTTCCTCCTTTGGTAAAAACAAAACATGAATTTAAATTCGTCATGTCGCCCCACCAAGGATACAGGACAGCCACTTATACTCTGAATTTTACTGGAGGGATGGATTCCATGGATTCTAAGAAAATTAACACCTATCAAAAAAATTTATCACATGTGTACGAAAAGGCGGGAAACTACTCAGTCGTCTTAAGTGCTGTGAACGATATCAGTTCACTCGTTCAAGGCTACTCAAACATGATCGTTCAAGACGAGATAGAAAGTTTTTCTTTCAATGACCCAGCCGGTGATGTTATCATACAGAATAAGTCTGAAAGGGTAAACATAAACTGGTCGTTAATTCAAGGAACGGATGTAGAAATTGTTATTGACTACGGTGACGGTTACGACGAATCTTGGGTCATCCCAAATCCCATATTTTACACAAACACAACAACCTATGATTACAAGGAACCTGGAAAATATACCATCAGTTTCAAAGCCAAGAATCTTGTGAGTGAAAAGTCATTAAACAAGACAGTTTACGTTGATCCATATGAACTTGACATCAGGTGAGTACTTTAACTGTAGAGCAAGCAATGACGAATACAACCCCTGCTTAGTTCTTCAAATCAGGGTCAGAATCGAAATTTTCTAGGTAATCCCGCACATCATCATTCGGACGATTTAAACTGCCTTTACTTCCTCTTCGTCGAATAACTACTCGGATGTGAAATGAAAAAGTCTTCTTGTTGCTTTGATGTAAGGAGATTTAGACAGGATTATTCACCTATGCTCGTAGTTTGATACTAAAAGCGTGTAGAGAGTTACCTATTCTGTTTTCGGGGGTGGGGGTGTGTTTGGGAGTAATTTTTATTTGGGTGTCTTCGTAATCCCGCAATTTCATTTCTTTGACTTGCTTCACGCTTAACTTGGTATTGTTCAGCTGAAGTCGCTCACCTTTCTCAACGTCTTGGTCACGCGCGTGTTTCCCCGCTTTTGAAATTTACATCTATTATCCAACGATTTCATGGGCTCTTTGTGATAATTAACTCTGTTATGATTGACCGTCATGATTAGTTTGTTTTTGGTTCTAAAAGCGACAACAACACAGAATCGAAAATACAAACTAAAGTTTAACGCCACTCTGGTACTCATTTCGAGATGGTTTACATGTAGTCAGAGGGTAAGTGTCAGTATCTGAGCAACTGCACACCTACCCCTCCCTTAACCCGACAAAATTCGTCTAATAACAGTGTTAGTGTTATAGTCGAGATAGGGTAGGGATAGGTGCGCGACTGCTCAGATCAATGACCTTGAACCGAGTGAAAATAAATTTATTGAGCACAAATTTATTATTTTTCCTTCGTTTCAGCTGTGTGCAATGTGGGAAGGAAGGAAACCCATATGTTGTCAACCCTTCCAGCAAAATAACGTTTAAAGGACATGGAGAAACCAAAGGAGGCAAATCGATCAAATTCAACTGGAAAGTAAAAAATTGTTCTGCAGACGGGAACGACTGCTCAGTGGCGATGGACTTGAAGGGTTATAACAGCACCCCATTGAATTGGAAATATTTTGTTATTAGACCCGACAAACTTCAAGGTAACCTACATAACTTGACATAAGAGGGCGTTACTGGGCATAACAACGAAACAGAATGAAAATAACTTAAGTTATTGTACCATTACAAAACGTACATTCTGGTGACATGATGTCGCAGCATGAGGCAACTCTACAAGCGCAATGTTATGTGAGGTTTCATGACTCATCTTAACCATTTAGCTCCAGAAGTAATTTACATATTAATTCTCCCACTAATATCCATACACCATTTAGCAAACAGGTAATGAGAATACTCGAACTTATCAGGTAGAAGTTGTTATCTTGATTCAAAACCAAACTCTTGTAACTTATTCACAAACAAATATGTAGCAACTAGAGGGGAGAATTAGTATTTAGATCTTGGAAGTCAAAGGGTTAAAAGTGATGCGCTATGTTACTAAAAATAGATTTGTCACCAGAGAGTGTCGCACAGACTCAGACAAATTTCAAACCAGGAACATTATCGCCATCACAGGTTAAAACCGTTAAAGATCGATGCAAAGCGCCCTCCATTCATATGCATTTTCCTTATCACAGACTTGTATGTCTGAGTCACGAGGGGAGGTCTGAAAACTCCTGACGTCTTAAGTGCGCTGCGCTATTTAAAGTAACGTCACGTAACCTGTTGGAGTATAACTTGACGTCACCCGACGTAAAAGAACGTCACACAGCGTTTCGTATGAAATTATAAAAATGTGCTTCTTCTTAAAGAAGTTTAGAGGGGACAACTTCCATATTTTGTTTTGTAGGTGGTGTAATATATAAGATCATCTTATTTGGAGAAGTTGACGGTGGAAAAAACCGATCAAAAGAAGTAACAGTCAGGGCGAACACACCTCCTTCAAAAGGGAATTGTACAGTCACGCCGACGGAGGGTCAAGCTCTGGAAACGCTTTTCAACTTGACCTGTAATGGATTCAGTGACACCGATAAACCAATATACTATGAATTTCTGTACTCCAAGAGTCCGAGAGACTTAAACCAAAGTTTAGGTAGTGGACCAGACCCTTGGCAGAATAATGTTATCCTTTCTAGTGGGGACAACATCACAATATACGCCAAAGTTTCGGACTCAGTAGGGGCTACCACAATCGTAACGTTCACATCAGCTGTTAAGGTAAGTGAACGCGTCGATATTTGATGCAAGCAATCCAGGTCATCCAAGGAAACAGTCATCACCTATCACCCGAGGGGTCGTAGGATTTACCTGATTTCCCTCCCCCCCCTCAATGGCAGTTAATTTTCTAAAGTACCCCCTTTTATACTCTGTTGGCGATGACTGGTCTCCCCTCCGTCCTCTCTAAAAACCATCTGATCCTCCCAAAATCCCCCCACACCCCCACCCTAGGCGATAGAGTGACTGGTCCCTAACTTTAAGCTAGCTCTGAATATATTGCTCTCTTGCTAAAAGGTCGGTAACTTAATCTTTAGGGATGCAACATTATTTGCGCATCTTGAACATTTTTGTCTTACTTTTGTGGGTTTATTATTTGCAATCTGCGGCAAGCTTCTCCATTCCTTGGTATATCATTATCTTTTTACTTTACTGTAATAGTATTTTCCGTCATCTTCAGGGTAATGGTTCATATGCCAAGGAAAATAAGTCTCCAAAAATCGTAAGGTAGCTCCCTTAAATTCTTTGGCATTGGCGTGAATTAAAAAAGATGATCTGAGTTCCCCGTGAGAACTCTTTCTAACCCTCTGGGTTGAGTTAGGCTCTCGGTTTTCAATGGCAATAATGCTAGCCAAAAACTGCAAGGGTCTTGGCAATAAACAGACAAATATTAGCAACCTTTTTCTCCAAAAACTGCCATTAACGACTCGCGCGTTTTTTTGCTTGTCTTCATTGAGCAAGTACCTAGAAGAAGGCCACTACCTTAGGAACCAAGGAAGTTTTTCTCTTTGGCGTAGGAATAATGTAATGAAGTAAGCGTCTTTAAACTAGGCCATTAGTATATGATTATTGGTGTTTATTGATGTTGTAGGTGAAAACACTGCCCGTAAGCTACGCAGACATGACAAAAAAAGCTGAGGGACTTCTGAATTCTACTAAAGGAGACATGAGGCGCACCACGTCTATTGCTCTCACCACTGCTGAGGTTTTGAACGAAAGGAGTACATCAACCCCAATTGATGAAAGCGAGGAGGAAAAAAAAGTGGAGGTAAACTTACGATAGGTTAAAACTTTTACACTGAAAAGGTTGACATTGGTGTAAATGCAGCCTCGTGTGAAGTTGAAGGTTTCATATAACACGTACCCTAAATAACAAAGAGTTCCAAGGAAAATATGACGTTTGAATGATGTATGATCGTTAGTCTCACTATACAGTCCTTACAATGTTGTTACACGGTGAGCAAAACGACTACACCCAATTACAAGCGTATTGGTCACGTTTTCCAGCTGCAATATTTTTTCACAATGTTGATAAAAAGCCTGTCAAGTGATATAAAATGTTTAACGGCGCAGTTTCAGAACAGTTAAACAGTCGATAGCGTAATACAATATTTATCTGTGACTTGTTGGTTTGCAGAGCAGCCGCTCGGTGAGAACTGGATTATCTCACGCATTAGAAAGAAGACACGCGTACTGTGAGTCGTGTGCGTGTGGGTACTCACCTGGATTTACCCACGCGTGTACCCATGCATTTGTTCTGTCGGCGGCATAGTGAAAAACTCGTCTTGTGTGTCATGCGCGCGCGTGACCATTCCATCGTGTGCGCGTGAATTTTCGATCGCGTTTACACTTGCCTGTGGCTGCTAGGCAGGCTAGTTCGATGTTTATTAACTGCTCGTTTGTTTTACTCGACAGCTGAGAGAAAAACTTGTGGAATATGTGGAATCTAGCGTTAGAGCGACACTGAATACCAGCGTGTCGGATGTTAGACAAATTGCTGGCACTCTTACTGTGGTAACAAGCAAACCCGAACAAAACACAAATATTATGTTGGTAGGTGCTCGTGTTTGTGCTCTGTTTCTTTCACCTTTTTCATTAGCAATTCTCTTCATTGTCTGCCAAATGATTTTCGTTGTGTTAGTTTGGAGAATTTGGTATCGGATCAATTAGTAATTCCATAATTGATATTTTTCTTTATTCTCATCACCTGTCTGCATGAAATTGTATAGATGTAGTGAGGAGAAATTCTGTCTTGGTCACCTACGGGAGTTAAAGGATTAAGATTTAACTCAAGTCTCAGTTTTATTTTACTCCAGAACATAGGCTTTCTGAAAAAGGAACGATTAAAAATTGTACGTGCATCAAGAATTTAGTACAATGCTTCTTTTAAATGGAGGGAGAAATGAAAAGAAAAAGAGACGATAAACTTTGGAGCTGGGGCAAGAATCATTGCAAAACGTATCAGTGGCAAAACGCCAGGTCACGAAATTGAACCTGGGTCACAGCGCTGCGTGGAAAGTGCGAAATTTTTTCAGGACATTACTCTTCCCTATCATACAACGATTATGAGCTGAACAATAGTAGCACGGTTGTCCAATCACAGTAAGGCTATTCTCTCAAAACGGATTGTGTTAAGCAATGATTGTGTAGCGGGAAATGCAGCTGGTATAGAAGCCTGAGTTTAACTAACACTAACTTACACTAAACTGTCGTGTTGACGTTTTTGTTTTGTATATGGTAAAGCCCTATCTCTGTTGTGTCGTCTTAAACAGGAGAAACTCTCCGACCTCTATGATAACGCAAGTAAAACAATCTTCGAAATTGCTATCCACAAAAGGGAACCTAGCGAGAAATTAAAAGAGGCATCGGCAGCAGTGCTGAACGGAGCCGTTAATCTCATCAGAACGGTGAACTTCACTCGCGGAGGTGAAAAGGTAAGATATGCATTTGGTTCAGTTGAAAATCGTTGTGATGATGCGTGATGCAATGCAAGTACATTTTGCGGAAGAGAATAACAATTAATAATTTATTACTTATATAGCGCAAAATACATGTGGATATGATCTAATGCGCTAAGAGAGAAAAGACGACTGAACGGATTAAATTAGAAGTCGCCGCCACTCTTCGCTGGGATTTTTGTCGCGGAAACGATTTTTGGTGTGAAATTGATAATTTCTGTGAAATTCTTTTTCCTCAACGAAATTTGTGCAATAATCGCCGTGATAAGGTGTCTAGGTACGAGGGCACGTTAGCTTTTTGCGATTTATGTCTACGAGGCAAGCCGATTGGATGGAGCGTTGGTTGGAGTCATCGTAAGTTGTTTCGGTAATCGACGACTTTGTACTGTAACAGTACTTTCCTCGAGAATAAAGTGTCTATCTTACCCAAGCACAAGGCAGCAGCGTGACCCAGTCCCCAGCTAGGGGTTGTATCCGCACCTTTCGATCTGGAGTCCCGCGCGCTGAGCATCAGACTTCCAAAGTCTCACAGACTTTTTATGTAGAAGTTAATTTAAGCGTCACTTTGAAAAGGTTTTGTTTCGTTTCATAAGCTGTCGTCTAAGATAGCACTATGTTTTTTAGTTGCCGTTTGAAGACTCAAACACAACAGAAAAAAATACAACAGAGAGAGTCATCGGAACGCTTGATAGACTGTCGCAAGCTCTTGTAATTTCAATGGTCGATGGAGAGGAACCAACGACTATCGACAATGAAGTTCTCTCAATGGGACTTTCACTTGAAGGTGCTGAGTTTATCGGCAAGAAGCCCTACAAAGTTGGTGACAGTGAAGTGAAGATTCCAGAAGGCTCAATTGAGCTAGGAGATGAAATCCTCAATCAAGTGGTATGTTGAGTTTGATATGGTAACTAAACCCTCCAAAGGTTTAAATAGTTAGAGAACAAATTCGTATATTCCTTCGATTTGTTTTTCTTAGAGCATACTTTCTGCGATAAAACTGTTCCCCGAGGGAAACGACTCTGGCCGCCTAAATGACAGCAAGTTCGTACGCTTTTCATTGTTCGAGGTAAATACTGCCGACAACAGTCGCAAAGCTGAGCATGAAGTGAAAAATCTGACGACTGGGAACGAAATCAGTGTCATAATCCCGCTAACTCGTACGCAATTGAACAGAAGTTTATATTGGGCTGAGAGGAAGCTGGTTCTGTCTCAATACAGTGCGTATTCGTTTGAAATTAAAGACAATATTTCTACCGTCACGTTTGAAGTTACAACGGAGGCTCCTGTCGATGTCGAGATATTTGTCACCATAGGCCGTGAACCTAACACATCCCAGCATTTGTTCAACTTCAGCGCTAACTTCTTGGCTGAGAATTACCTTTTACAAAACAAGGTGGCAAATTTGTCGAATTCAACTCTTCAGTCATATTCCCACAGATTACTTTTGGCTGATGATGTCGTAAATTTCACAGTTGCTGGAAGATACTTCGCCAAGATCATCTTCAAGAAGCCCAGCAATCTCACATGGCTCTCTGACGAAATATTCACTGAAAAAATGCATTATAACATCTCTGTTTATCGATCTTGGTGTATGTTCTTCGACGAGGGAAATAATTCCTTGTCAACAGAGGGAGTCAAGGTAAACAAACTTGGACATTTTTACTGAAGGGGGAAGACCAGTCAACCAGTCGTTATGCATCACCTTTTGGGGGGGGGGGGGACGTTGACGGATCCACATGGTTTTCAACGGGGATTAGTCGTTGGCAACAGAGTTTAAAGGGAAAGATAACAGTGACATAAGTCCACGATTAGGGATGCAGCCTCAGTTTGAGATATTCCAGACAGAGTCGTCATACATTGTTACAAATCCAATTTCAGGGAAGGAAGAGATATTCAGGGTTAAAAAGTAGTCTCACACTTAAGAGTGTTCGCTTTTTACTCAGTCTTTTTACCTTAATTTTGAACGATGTTCTGATCAGTTCTGTGTTGTGAAATACGAGTTACAAGGAAAAATGATTGAAATCTGGGCAACCCGAGACGCCATCGGGAACTCTGTGTACTTATCCATAAAGAGGGTCGTGAGACCATGACCGTGGCTTTATCAAGCTTGGGAAATTGCATTTTGGTTCCTCAATACAACTCATGCGGTGTTTCATGTTTTCTCTTTTTTGTGATAGGTGGGGCCGAAAACAAACCTCACTCACGTCGAATGCCTTGCCACGCACTTGACTACATTTGGAAGCGATTTCTTTGTGCCACCGAACAGATTGGACTTTAACGAGTTTAGTCTGCATGAACTGTTTCAGAGCCCTCACGCACTGATTGCAGTGTGTACAATTCTTGGTCTTTACTTTCTGTGTCTAACCGCTGTCATACGTGCCGATAAGAACGACGCATTAAAGGTAATCATTGTGTCCTAAGTTATGACAGAGCAATGTAACCATGAGCAAGAATAAGACTTTCTGCCTTGTTTTCTTGATTTCTTGAATCGTTGTTGATTTGGACTTGCTACCATGATAACTTTATTTTTTTACAAGAACATAGGATCTTTATATGATTTCATCGCTTAATTTTTGTTTCTCTCTGTCTTCTTATCGAGGGTTGTGTTAGTTACGAAAAAATCAGACTAAGGAAATTTCTCTACCTTACACTCTCTTCTAACATGCAGAAAAACAGTTTGAGTGACTTAAGTCCTTAATTTTCAATACTAAGTTTAAATGTCAGTCGGATTTAATTTCCTTACCTATCAAAATATCTTATAATGTTATTTTTGCAGGCAGGAGTAACTCCACTCCTTGATAACGATTCTCGGGATACGTATTGTTACCAGATTCAAGTTCATACTGGTTTTATTCGCGGGGCTGGCACGAGTGCTGAAGTATCTATAGTTCTCACTGGCGCTTTGGGCGACAGCGAACCTCGACTTCTGAAAGATCCGAAAAGAAAAACTTTCAAGACAGGTTTGTTATCTCGCTTTTTTTGCCTTTTACAAATTATGGGAAACCCCTTCCCAGTTGGATTATGAATGAAGCCAGAAAAAAGAAGTTAAAATCAATAAGGAATGCGCGCGCATGATTTTTTACCATCACCACTAGCTATGCTTATACTAAGGGCATATACATATAAGGGTATGGTTTAGAGTGTGTCACAGAAGGGTAAGCTGGTTATACTGGCATATCATGTTACTTTGTCAAGTTACAGCAAAAAGGTATATTTTAAAAGAAGGGTTTTAAAAAGATAAAAATGGTTCATATACGTCAGTAGCGAGTCAAGGTTGAATTCTTCTCCTCGCTAGGAGCTGTCGATGCCTTTCTTTTAATCGTTCCCCAGTCGCTTGGAAACTTGAAACAGATTCGCGTGTGGCACAACAACGGTGGGACCTTTCCATCGTGGAATCTTCTGCGCATCATGATCCAAGACATACAAACTGATCAGAGGTGGTGGTTTGTTTGTGACAACTGGCTGGCGGTCGAGGAAGGTGACGGCAAAATTGAAAGGACTCTCATCCCTGCGTCTAAGAAGGAGCTGACTAAATTCAACGTCCTTTTCGCGTCTGAAGTAAGGAAGAATCTCACCGATGGCCATATTTGGTTCTCGGTCGTGGCTCGACCACCACTAAGCACTTTTACTCGAGTTCAACGCCTGACTTGTTGTTTGTCCATCTTACTGTGCACAATGCTCGCAAATGCCATGTTTTACGAAGTAGGCAAAAACGAGACGACAAAAAATGCCATCAAGATTATGGGCTTTAGTTTCTCGATCCAGTCAGTTTCGATAGGAATCATTAGCAGTTTGGTAGTGTTCCCAGTGAATCTCGTCATTGCCACAATATTTCGGAAAGCTAGGCCGAAGGAAAGTCGATACGAAGTAAAAACCGGCGCTGACGATACAGATGACGTTGATGTCGAGAAGGATGGAGAAAAGAAGAACGCTCCTGCAAGCAAAGGACTCCCGCATTGGTTTGTGTACGTAGCATACGGCCTTGCATTTCTATCCGTGACTACTTCGGGGACGTTTGTGATAATGTATGGAATGCAGTTTGGAGCTGAAAAATCTGTAGAGTGGCTCTCCTCGATGGCTGTTAGCTTCTTGCAAGATGTCTTGTTAACACAGCCAATCAAAGTCTTCATACTAGCGACACTTTTTGCTCTCCTAATCAAAGACCCGAAGAAGGCCGAAGATGATTCATACGCGGATATCAATGCTCTTGCAAAGGACGAGGAGTGGTTGCACACGGACATCACAGACCTTGCTCCTGAAATACAGAAGACAATGAAGAAGATAATTAGCGACAAGCCGCCAGAAGAGGCAAAGCTGGAGATTGCTCGTCAGCTCCGCTTGAAAGAGAAGCAGATGAGCTCCACTATCCAAGAAATTTCCTGGTATATCATCTTCTTGTTGGTTCTTCTCACCATAAGCTACACCAACAGGGACTTAGATACATCTCGGGTGACCCAATACATGAGGAATACCTTTGAAAGAGCAAGTTACAGTGGAAACCTAACTTACGACAAGGTAAGCCCGTGAACTGAGTTACATTCAATGTGACGGTAACCCTCACACGTATTATCTCTTCACTTCAAGGCATACGAGTACGCTCGTGTAACAGAGTCTCGAGTTAATTATCAAAGGGGGAGAAAATTAATTTAATCACTATTTCCTTTACAAGGTACACGAGATAAAGCATTACTGGAGATGGTTGAGTGAGACATTCATTCCTTCTATAAAGCCTAAAGTTCACTACGATAGTTCGACGCACTATCAAAAGGGCTATCTTGCAGACATTCCAACCGCCTTTCTTTTGGGTGTGGCGCGTCTAAGGCAGCTGAGAATTAAAAAAGGCAAGTCTTTTTTTTTGTTACTATTCATGGACCAGAGGAACTTCGTGAGAGGGCCACATAAAATGATTGTGAATAACATTCAAATAACAAGGAACGTCTTACGTTTTCAACGTGCATCCCATTGTATTACGAGAAGTAGGTGTAAACCAAAGACAACTTTTATCCCAGTCATTCCAAATGTTGTGCTTGAAATTCGAGTATTTCACCAGTCCCTTAATTGGCTTTGGTATTAATAAAGATTAAAATGACTGTCTTTCTTAGATACCTGCGTATACAAACGCGTTTCACGCGACATAACCGAGTGCAACGACTTCTACAGCATAAAAGAAGAGGACGATGGCTGGTATTTACCAGGTTGGAAGGCCACACAAACCGCAGGAGCTCAATCTCAGTCCCTCTCTTCTCACAGGCAAGCTTCTCAGTTAAAAGATCCTTGGATCTATAGAAGCGGAGAGGAGCTGAAGACATTCCCATATTGGGGTTACAAAGGAACGTATAGCGGTGGAGGTATGACATGCGCATGTACTCGACAGATCCTTCTTTCTTTATTAACGAGTAGTGGAGGAACTGTTTGACAAGATAAGTTGAATAAAATCGTGAGATTTTCAGCGAGCGAGAACTACATACTTTAATTCAGAACCATTGAGCGAGGAGTGTGTAAACAATGAAATGCATAGACAAATCCACGCAAGACCTTACCATCTGTCACTGAAAGTTACGATCGAAAGAAATGGCATACCTGTGAATTCTTAAGTGCATTGCTTTTCCTTTAACTCTATCATGATAAGTTCAGTGCCAATTTCTACCACATGAAATTGTTTAATTATTTTTATGATAAGTTCAGTGCCAATTTTTTTATCGTAGTTATCTTGTATTTATTATGAGTTTAGACTATTTTTTAACACTAATTTTTTTAACCAGCGAAATAATCAAGGCGGCTTATTTTAAGGAATCTTGTATTGTGTTTAAAGCTGTCCTCAAATTGATTGAATTGACTTGTTCAATGTAATTCATTTGGAATTTGTATTTAAGTTAAAGTTTGTCTTGTTGTTGCAGGATATGTACAGAAATTTCCACAGAATCAGGATGTCAACAAATTGCGGAAGATAATAAGAGATCTTAGCTCACAAAATTGGTTGGACCGCTACACAAGAGCTGTCTTCTCTGAATTTGCCATTTACAACGCAAACACCAACTTGTTCTGTGTTGTCACTCTTCTGTTTGAACAGCTCCCAACGGGAAGTCTGTCTCCGTATCCTAACATTGTTACCCTTCGTCTCTTCAGGTACGTCGGAGGCGAAAAGGTCTTCGTGATAACATGCGAGGTTGTGTACTTTTTGTTCACTTTGTTTTTTGTGGTTAGAGAGGTCAAACTGGTGTTGAAAAAGGGAAGGGTACATCTGAAGAATCCGTGGAGCATTCTGGAAATCCTTGTTACTCTTCTTTCACTCTCTGCAGTGGGACTGTATTTCGCAAGGTTAAAACTCACCAAAGATGCGTTGAGGGATATGAAAAATGACCGAGCTGACTTCATCAGTTTCCATTACACAGCTTTCTTGGACGAGTGGCTCAAGTGTGTCATGGGCGTTATCGTATTCCTGTCATTCTTGAAAGTGTTCCGTCTCTTGCGGTTCAACCGGCGCATGTCGATGCTACAGCAAGTCCTCAAAAGGTCCTTCACCAAATTGATGTCATTCATGGTCATGTTTGCACTCGCGTTTGTAGCCTATGCTTTTCTTGCATGCTTGGTGTTTGGGCAAGAAATGAAAGCGTTCGGAACATTTTTGAGAAGTTGTACTTCTTTGATGGATACATTACTCGGCAAGTTCACATTAAAGGAATTGTCAACAGCCAATCGTATTCTTGGACCGATTTTCTTTTATACCTATACACTGACCATGTTGTTTGCTCTTCTGAACATTTTTATTTCCATCATCAACGATGCATTTGCTGAAGTTTGCAGCGATGTAGAGAAGCAGTCTAACGATTACGAAATACTCGACTTTATGGTTCATCGGCTGAAGGAGGTATTTGGCAGGACAGATGGCCACGCCGTTCCACCAGTCTACAGGGAGCGTAAGAGTAAACTGGAGACTAATTTAGATAAGATCGCCGATGATGCAGATAATGCAACTCACTTCATGAGGAACATAGCATTTGAGGATATGAGGGTGACGCGGTGGTTTCAATTGGAAAACTGCACAAAAAAGAAGAAAAATTTGATGCGGCTGCTAATGGAAGTGGATTGGGATTATCACGAGGACGAACTCTGTGATTCTATACCAGTGTTCGAGAGGTTCCTTGAGAAGTACAGCGAGGAGGAACTGGAGAGAATTCTGCAGCATTACCACCAAAAACGGATGGTGGAGGACATTGTCTTCGATAAACTCAATGCTACTGGTGAATTCGACAACTCATCCGATGACAGTAACAGTGCTAGCGATGACAGCAACGATAACAATAGCGGAATCGTCAGCAACGACGAAAAGATGTTTGATGACGAGATGCCTTTGGAGGACGAAGACGGTTGCAGAGAGGAATCGAGGATTACGAGGCCAACACTCAATGCTAGCCTTTACAGCACGGAAAGCCGTCAGCAATCAGGTCTTGGTACCAAATTTGAAACGATTGGAACTCGAAGTCCCTCCCCGTCAATTGTGGATTCAGAGACAGCAACTCTGCTTGCTGGTCTTGCCACAGTGATGAGTGGCAAAGAGCTTATAAAGGCATTGAAGGATGCGCAGAGGGAAGTAGAAGATCGCTGGGTTGGTGACCCTGAGTTAGCAACCAGTTTCGAGAAGCCTTTATCCTGTGATGATATCAGTTCACTGACGTTTGACTGCTAAAAAGGAAGCTCAGGTGAAGAGGACGACGGATGAGAGAGAACCGCAACAAACTGAATCAACGAATGGAAACTAATTGAATAGCCTTTAAAAGCAAAACAGTGAGGTATTTTAGTGGTTTTGGTCCGAAATCAAACCACCATTTGTATAGTTGAAAGTGTTTTAAGTCAGACTTTAGAGATGCCTATGTCGCGATGATATGTCGGCAGATTCTAATGAATTGTTAGATAAGCTTGTTAACACTTATGGAATTGTATTTCTTTAAGGTTTACAAATCCATAGAAAGTTTTTCATTTTATACATCAAATTTTAAGTGTTAATGTGAACGTAATTTTTTGATCCTCGGCGCTATTTGTTACTACTAGCTATACGATTAGGTGTGTACCATTTCAGTGTTAGTCGAGTAATGATCGATATCCAAAGAAAGAATTCTAATTTAACTCCGAAGCCGATACGCAAGAATGCTTTACAACTTCAATTATTCGAATGGTTTCTAAATACAGATGAGAACCTCCACATCTGTTTTTGTGGCTCAGTTGACACAAGCATGCAACTGGTGTCAGGGATGCCCAGAAATGTTTTTGCTGCAATACCTAAAATTGCATTTTAATTGTACAGATCAATTCGTCTTTTAACTTTTGTTGTGGAATAAAACACTTCCTTGATCAAGCCTAGTTTCGAGCGAGGCAGAGAGAGAACCAGTTTTTTCTCTTAAAAAGTAAAAATTTATTGCTGCAATGATTCCGCATAAGGTAGCAAGTTTATCGTGGTGGAGATGAGCAAGATATTTATAATGATGATATGAAGCTGAAAATATTAATTCTTAGTAACCGAGCGTGATACATATATCTTATCAGACGTTTTGGTGTGTAGTGTCGCTTAGTATTTTACAAGTTGTACCGTATTTTGACGACACGGCACAACTCGTAAAATTTCTCAGCGATACTACATTTTAAAATGTCCAATAAGTTATTTATTATCCAACTGCTTTTTTTCGTGCTACGTCTTTCTTCTCCGTCATTTCTTATAGAGCGGAAAAAGCAAAGCGGATAGAAACGCGTAGCGCGCGCACCCGACTGGCTAAACAGGTTTTTTACAATACAAAATAATGAACCGTCCAAATAACTGTCCAGTATCTCAGGATATTTGTACTATTCACGTGTTATTTGTACTCTACTTTGTGCAGTTGGATAATGAAAGGGAATATTGGCCTGAGGATTAATATCCTTCACTACGGCTCGAGCAAGGGAGGTAAATACGAAGTTTATTGTATGGTACTCCAATCAAACTTGTTTATTCTGAATTTTCTGGCTTCTGTGGAAACGGTCCATATGGCAAAACACGGATCAAGTAAGAGCCAATCAGAACACTCGGATTTACCTAAGGACTATCCGGCCATATGATAAACAATTTCATTGACAATTGAACACACATCAAAAACATTTGTTTAACAACAAAAAAAAGGAAATTACGAAACACTGAAGAGCGACAGTATCTTGAACACTAGACTTTTTTTTGTTAAGGTGGGTTAGAGGTCGAAAGGATGAGAAGAAGTGATGAAATCTGGACTGAATTCCAGCACATGTCATCTTGCAGATCTACCTCTGAAAATTTGTTTCGAGAGGCTTCCCTCAAACAAAAGTGTAACTTTCCTTTGAAATTGTTAGATGTAATTACTTGTCCGTTTACCTCACCTAAATTGTTGTTGCTCTTCGCCGAAATAACAACGATACACCACGTGATACAAACGTCATAATCATTTAGCTGTCAAGCTGTTAAGGAGCTCGGCTCATCTTTTATGGAAGAGCAGTAACCAGTAAAGTAATGCTATTTTTAAATTTAATGATACTAATAAACGACAAACAAGGTACATGGTTCAGGTGTTAGTGGTTCCTTTCCCTTACATGGGTTGAAAAATTACTTTACTCGGCATTACTCATTAACCAAGAGCCGAGCGAAAGGAATTCTTGTACAGTCCTACATTCCTGATTCCTTCAAATTGAAAATCCGTGCAGAAAAAAAGGCAGCAAATAAATTAACTTGCCGAGACAGTAAACGGAAAATGTGTTTAATGATTTGTGAAGTCAAGGGTAAATGTTGATTACGTGTGAGTAATTTCTGATCTTCCGGTGGGGGTTGTCGTGACAAAGACTCTTGTCGGCGGTAGTAAGTTTTGACATCTATTGTTCCAAAAATGGTTGCGTTAATTAAGAGTGTTTAAGACGTCAATAAAGAGAAAAAAGAGAAAACGCGTTAAAAAAAATCATTCTGAAGGTGGTCAAAATCCAAAAGCAATTAGGAGAAGACAAATCTGAGATAAATACAGCAACTACGTGCTGCTAGCCATTTCTGAGTCGTCAAGTGTCTGTTCCGGGTCACCGGCTGAGAAACAATAACAGAACAATATGGATTTTATTTAACGCCCCGTGACCATGTTAATGGTTGCGTAATGAATATTTATGCACGCGCAGTTAGGAAATTGCTTTATTCAGGGGTTATTGGAGTACTTCTTGACAAAAGATGTCAAAAGCTGTCTTGAATAGCAATCGGGACATTGAGATTCTCTGATCTTTGAGAGGATTTTTAGACGCAGCTAGAGGCGTAAACTCTACATGCAATTCTGGTGTATTTAAAAACCTCTTTAGTTCATCGGACGCATCTCTGGATCATACAAAATCGCCCTCTGGGCGCTCAAAGGTTCGAAAAGTTATCACAACACGACGAGTGACATGTTCAAGACTCGTCGGAAAAATGCCCTTTTGGTTGCAGTGTTGCTCCTACTGACTCCCAGTTTTGTTGTAGCAACGTTATCTTCGTGTACAAGCAACTCTAACGCAGACATCTCATCACCATGTAAGTTTGCACCGGGAGTTCATTCTTATACCTCGTTAACTGTCCGTACTGAAGTCTTCCTGGAGACAACCTCTGGCTCCTCGCAGCATTTCTTTAATGTCTCTCAGACGTTTGACATTAAAGCAAATGGCAGATTAGTTCTTGATTATAACAAGGAAAGTGGCAGTAATCCTGGTGCGGGTGTGTTGACGAGTGGAAGCACCGGTAGATCTGGCGGGAGTTACGGAGGCAGAGCTGGCGCTGCCGCTAAAACACCGCTATCTACATCTCAGGCTGAATCATATGGTAGCGCTTTTGTCGTCACACAGCCTGGGAGTAATGGTGGCGGCGATCCAAATACACGCGGGAGAGGAGGAGGTTTCCTTAAGATATACGCTCGTAAGCTTGTCGTCGCTGGAACAGTGCAGGCTAATGGTCAGCGCGCTCAGCAGAATGACGGTGGAGGAAGTGGCGGTGGCATCTCTGTAGACTGCTTCGAAATCGACGGCAACGGAAGAATGGAAGCTTCTGGAGGGATGGGTAGCGGCGAAGGGGGTGGTGGAGGCGGTGGAAGGATTTCGGTGCAGTTTCAACACGGTTCCTTTTTAGGCCAAGCAAAGGCGTACGGAGGCAGGACGGGTAAGACAGAGAGTTTCATCTGCTTTATTTTCCGTGATCGAGCTTACGACTTCCGCTTTGACTGCGTTCCCTTTTGCTCCTTGAGACAAACCTGTGACATTTACATGACAGAAGACAGCAACAGCGACTTCTATTAAAAATCCCCTAAATTTGTTTACTTTCCCACAGATTATTTCCAAAAGTTTTCGCACATATCAAACCTCAATTTTTATCTGGCCCAACAAAAGTGTGATCGTAATAAACCACACTTGAATGATTCTGAAAGCCAAGCGTCTAGGCGAGGGAACATTAACCATTAGAGACAATAAACGATGGCTATCGGAGAGCACCCATTTGTCTGATAATTCGTGAAAAAATAGATGTTTTCGTGTTGGCGATTACATTTCCGTTGCATTCTCGGATAAAGCCTAGAAATTAGTGGAGAAATCAATATTTGATAAACGGAATATCATTCTTTTTTTCTGCCAATTTAAAGGAGTCGGATCACTTTCGCATTATAAACAAGGATATCATTAGTATTATAAGCGAGGATATTATTGACCATTTAATATCACTGATATCATTTAATGATCTTATCAATATAAGAGTGAGGTATTTTCTTGTGCAAGGCCTTGCAACAAGTCGATATGTATCTCAGTCTCATCGGCTTAATACGCCAATAAGATTTTTTTTGTCAATCAGTTGAAGAAATATCTAAACTTTGGCCTCATAAAGCAAAATCGCTTTGATCTCGATTCTTGGAAAATTCACTATAACTAATTAGCTGGCAACCGGGCACAGTCTTGATTGGACAAACTGCTCGCGGTGCAAAAATGTTTTCATTCGTCTCTTTTATGCAGGAGTTCCTCTTAAACTAGAACTCAATGCGATGTGTACATATTTTTAGAATTTCTTTTGGTATAACAACCTCGAGACCACCGAGTGCATTTCATCAACACAAATATGTAGAAGTAATTTCCTCATAATTACAATATTCTTATCAACACACAGAATAAGAGCTTGTCATTACAAAAATGTAGCAAAACACTTGAACTTTTTTCTCCCCCGGGCAAAAATCACAAAAACGATTGTTGTGTGCAGTCGTGCTCGTAGCATTTAAGTGTTTGTCAAACTATACGTGCGTCCAACATCGCGTCTGATAGCGTCACAGAAACCATTTCCGCTCCCACAATAAGGAACTTTGCTTTGTGGCACGTCTTAATTAAACATTAAGTTACGAAAACAGTTTCCCTTTTAATTCTTCTTCACTCACCCTAATTAAATTGATTATGACAAGGAATTTTGGATAGATGTCGAAACAATAGCTTAGGAATTTTTTCCGTTTTAGATCTCGGAAACAGAACAAATTACTCACGACAGGACTGCGAGATGAAATGAGGTCTGATACGTGAAAACTCTATCAGCTTGATGGAGTGGTCGGGAAATGCAGTGTCGTATCTATGAATTTTGGCTTAAGATTACACACGATCGCATGTTATCGAAAGTTTGCGCTGAGTGAAAGCTTGTGATTACAGACTTGAAATGTAACACTTAAATTTTTTACCCTCGGGCAAGATTTTTAAAATTTACGGTCGTTGTCGTTGTCGTTGCGTTTTTTCAACCACGGGCTTAACCTATCTAGATTTAATAGGCGTTTTTTCGAATCTCTGTTTCTTTTTTATGATACGTGCGTCCGAAATCGCATTATTTCGTGTTTCACTGCGTCAGGGGTTTGATTCTTTTATAACTCATTGACGTAATCGCTGAAATCAACAACAAAGAGGCCAACAACAACAATAAGAAAACGTCTTAGATTTTCCTTAAGCAACAATAAGAGCAGCAACGAGATGCTTGTTACACGCGCAGCAGATGAAATATCATGTAAAATTGGGTTTTTTGCTTGTACAGAGCGATAATTAAAGGAAAATCAAGAATGATGTGCTTCAAGGTTGAGACATATTTGCACGTTTGGGTCTTAAATTCATGAATGTGCACCAGGTTGTTCTTAGGCTTTTCCTAAATAACCGTGGTTGTCAGCAGAATCTATATTTCGGTCCCGATATTTTGTACACGAATCAGGGTATTTCCGGGTTAAAATGTTATCTATAATTTGGGCTTCCAGATTAAACAATATCGTTTGCAAAGTACGTGACCATTAGCTGCTGTTGTAAGTACTAAAAAAGCGCAAATCAACACTCCAAAGAACGTATTTGAAGGTTATAGTCTGCCTCGTTGGAATTTCACTTTTAAAATATTGACGTTGCCACAGCCGTATTTGACATTATTACCGCACCTCGTCGTGATCTGTGGAAATCGATCGCAGTTTTTGTCATTCATTCATTTATTTTTTCAGAAAATGAAGTTAAAGCGCAAGGTGTAGCTGCTGGTTCTCACTCTTTAACTGCTTCGTCAAGGAAGAGTGTGCCTACCCCTTACCCTTCATCCAATATAGTCTACGACCCCTCCAAAGGCCGATTAAATTACCAGGCGTCCCCTGGCGGATGGATGCCAGCGACCAATAATATTGGATCTGAGTGGCTCGAGGTAAAAATTTGTCTTGAGCTTGTTTCTCTTTGTTATTGTTTTTGCAATGTTAAAATTCGACCGAGACGAGAGACTGATCATTTTTTTTATCGCCTAGGGGGTGGGGGTTTAGATGAGCAAAGGCGAAGCGGGTGGCGAAGTCAAAGGCTTAGTGACGCATAAGAGGAAGAGGCGAAAAAAGATCCCCCTGGCCTCGCGCTTGCTGTTACGGGCATTTTTTGTGTCGATTACTTTGAACCTCGGTCACCATCCCGGCCAGAAAAGGGTCTTCAGGACTAATTATATTCTAAAATTTTGTGAACAGGTTCGGTTGTCTAAAGAGGCTTACATAACTGACGTGGCTACTCAAGGTCGATATAGCGGAAGTGAATATACCTCTTCATATACGTTGAAGTATCTTGATCCTTATATCAGTTCACCAGAGACTTGGAGAGATGTAAAGGTAAGAACTTTGTGTGTCCCAAAGCAAATACTCTGTGGCTCTTATAGCTATATAAAACGGTAAAAATTCGAGATAAAACTTTCGAAGTTTTCATGTAAGAAAAGAAGTACAAATCCAAATGCAGCACTAATTTTTATTGGCACAGTAGGCAATGGACAATTAGTTCTTTACTGAGAAGAATTTTACAGTATGTGACATCAAGTCAGTAGGTAGATTTGTGTGTAGTCACGTTTCCGTCACACAATACTTAGCAGTGGGTACGTCACTTTTGTGCTGCTGCTTTTCAACCCGAACTTCCCGTTTAAAAGGTAGTTCTTTGTCGTTTAAATTTGTATAACATCAATTGTTTTTATTTACGAATTTATATGTAATTCTATTCAAATAGAGAGTGAGCAGTTATGCTGTTATAGCTTGGCAAAGACAACGAACTGATGTTAAGTGTACTATTAAAATGTTCCTGTTTCTTGTGAATTAATTCTATCATCTTCGTAAAAATTGGCGATTATTTTGATAATTTTTTAGGAGAATGGTGAGGTAAAAACCTTTACAGGAAACTCGAACACAAATACAGTCAAGCAGAATGCTCTACCAACAGATGTATATACGAGAGCTATTCGATTTTATCCGAAGGCATTCAGCGGTGGAATCGCCCTCAGAGTTGAACTATATGGATATGCTGCAGGTTTGTAAACATATTTTGACATTATTGCTGAATGGAAATTACTTAGATGTGTCGATAGAGATGCTAATCCTTCCTTGGCTGTCAAATGTTATGAAATTCAGTCAATTAACGTCGTTTCATTTGCAAGGCTGCTCCGGTGCATGCGGAGCACGGTCTGTTTCCACAACTATTGAAGACCCAGTAGCAAATGATCAAGCGAGAGGAGGATAAAACGGCGACTTTTCCCTTTAAGGAAACTTTTGCGGCCCAAAACGCCGCTTTATCAACTCCTTGCCCGATTTTGGTCTTACAGTTACTGTGTAAGGAAAGTAATGTAAAATTTTGCGTCACACAACGCGTCACGCCAATTTCGGTTGGAATGACTGACGGGTTTTTGAATAGGGAGTGCTCTCTCTACTTGGCAAGTGTGAAAAATTACTAAATCTAATTCATCTAGAGGCGAATGTGTGTAACTGTGGTTAAATCGTTTTAAATGTTCCAATTTTCTTGCTGGGTGTCAGGTGTATTTCAAAACTGTTATCGGGGTCTTGAAAATGCAATTCATGTCTGCAGCCAAAATTTTATTACCATTCCGGCCGATCCTTAGCCAGCTAATGAATCCTTAACGCCATTTTTTCTCTCTTCGTCATGTCTCTTGAAATTCTTGACCTCTTCCACGTATTTGTCTAGGAAAGGGGTGCAAGGGGAACATAAATCAATTTAATTTGCCTGGCGACAAAAATTTACACTGTTTCTTTCATTGCAGATCTTGCCAGTAATCCTGGTTGCAGCTACGTGCTCCCTCAAGGTTAGTTTAATCATATCAGTTATCAATGAATCGCTACATGTGGTTGGTACCTCTGCAGTATACAATGTTTATAAGGATGTGGTTAAACCTTAACATCCAGAAGTGATTAACATGCAACTTCTTCCCATGATATCTATACATTATTCAGAAAACTGGTGGTGAGAATACTCGAACTTATCCGATAAAGATTGTTATCTTGATATAACAACAAATTTCCGTAACTAGTTTACTAGGAAATCTCTAGTAGCTAGAGGGGAGAATTAACAATCAGATCCTGAGAGTTGAAGGGTGAAGTGGGGGAGAGGGGGCGAAATATGCCCTTGTGGTCTAAGTTCCTAACTATGTACTTCCTTCCTCTGCCCAAAGAAGGTTCACTTTCAGTGAAAGAAGGCGGCGTGAGTTTCCTACACCGATTACAGAACTCAGCGAGGAAAACCGTACACAATCCTGGATTACTTTTGACAGTCGATTAAAAATGGAACTAACATGCAGTTTTGTAACTCTTCAGATAACAATCCTGAACCCGGAGGACCGGGAACAGTTTACTTCGACGGCTACAAAAGCGGTTCCAGACATCGAGTGCTGAGTGTTGACAACCAGGGAAGGCGACCGAGGGTAAGTTTCAATAGCTTCTACCGCAAGAAACCAACGGAAACTGTTTTGGCGAAAAATGAAAAAGATCCAGAGAGACAAAACAAACCAAATCAAGCAAATAATGGACCAATCATTCTTTATCGCCTTAAAAGGGGGGGGGGGGGGGGGGGAGTTTGTAGGATCTTAGTTGTGTCACGATTAAACTTACCTGGATCAATATCAGTATCTGGGCAACTGCCCACCTACCCCTCCCCTAACCCAACAACGGTCAATTGATAACAATTTAGGGTTAATGTTGGGTTAGGGGAGGGGTAGGTGGGCAGTTGCCCATATACTGATATTGATCCACTTACCTAATCCCCCAATAAAGCTCTGTTATTTTTGTGATTCCCCCCACATTGGCAGTGGTCAATTTTCTGTGGTCCCCCCCTTTTATGCTCTGCTGGCGACGACTGATCCGCCCCTCTCCCCACTCCCTAAAATCCATGTTGTAATACTCCATCCCCCGGAGATAAATAACGACAGGTCCCTAAAAACAAACGAAAAGAAATAATATAAAAAACACACTAATATATGCACATAATAAGCCATAGCAGTTGAAGGAGGTCTAAGAGCGTATTCGATCCCCCGTTCCCATAGAGAAAGAGATGAAACAAAATAAGCGAGATACCCCACATTCTAGCAGACCGTTAGTGAGGGACAGCTCCATTAGAAGACTGATTTCTCTGCTAGAAAAAGAAACTAGTACTGTTTCACTTTAATGGCCAGATGTCTCTTCTTGTTTCACCCTTAGTTATGGTTGTAACGGTGTAATATCTATCTCATGAAGTTTGCCAATATCTTTTTTATTGCGATATGTATTTTTACATACAAAGAATGCTCATTAATAAGGCTGTATTTGCTTACTTACAGATCAACAGTTCATCAGATGTCAGCGTGTTCTTGCAAACAGGTAACCTAACTAATCTTTGTCATGGCCTCGTTGGTCTAGAATGTTATCACTTCGCCTGAGGTTATCATGACAGCAGTACCATATTATCAAATGCTCTACCAGTTGCAGCGACCAATGAAAACTTAATCAACGTAAAACGTAATCCCGTTTTCTTGATGACCAGGTGGGAGGTCGAGATAACCGGTTACTGCCCCAGCATTTTGAGTAATCGATGAGTAATCGATGTTATTGAGAGAGCGAAAAAGAAGACTGCATAAAGGAGGCAGTTTTGACCGAATGGGCGTGGTGAATAATGAATAACGCATTTATCAAGTGGGTAGAAGATTACACCAAAGAAAAGTTAAAAAGATTCACGAAACGCGGAATAGTTTCCTTTACTTTGTGCTATCTCCCAGAGTGCAGTCGGTCGTGTGAAAAGGGCTTGCTTAAAAAAAGGCAGAGCGAGGATTTCTCAGGGGGGGGGAATTTAGGAATTTTCGTGCAACCTACATGATTATACCGGGGGTTATACCATGTGTATTAGTAAGCCCGTGTTCATGCGGTGGCGAGGACCAGCAAGTGGATTATATAGCCCGGGAATACATGTATGCCATACAGATTCTTCAGATTTGTGCGTTTTCAAAAACCTTAAGTAAAAGATGCTAGCTGAATCCCCCGCTGGTAAAAAAGGCCCATATCTCACGCCCTGTTGGTCAATCAGAACGTAAGGCTCACTTCATCGTGCTCGATCACGCAGCTAACCCCTGGATAAATTTAGCTCTCCGGTAAACTTCGTTCATTTTAGAATTAATACTAGCAGGGAAACTAGACGAAAACCGTCAGTGAAAGTTATAGAGATATGCTGGCTTCTAACAGGAGTGGACTGGTAGACACCTAACGGTATTCAGGGTGAGGTAGTCTAGACGGGCTTCCATGCTCACGAGAGACTAAGCTTATTTTAACAATTTTAATGAACAAAAAAGTGATTGCTCTACGTTAACTGGGTAATTTAATTCCTATGGTAGGTGCTGCGGCCTGGGTTACAGTCTCCGCTGACCATAAGATAGAGGAGGTGGAAGTTTCAGGAGGAGCTCAACTTGTCATCGCAGGCTCAGCTAAAAACCTAACTGTCGACAGCATAACGGACGACAACACTGGGTACTTGTATCTACTGTCATCCATGCAACTGCAAATTAGCACACTTTTGTCACCTTGCACGCTGATATATCACGGAGCAGAGCTCATCTTATCCGACCTAGCACCAAACGTCTCTCTTGAACGCTCGGTTGATGTACATGGTACGCTTTCCACTCTTGGTGCCCCGAGTGTCTATGTGGGAGCGCAAAAGGGAGTGTTTACAATGCATCCAGGTTCTGGCCCAAGTTCGCTTAGCTTTGGAGAACTTATTATCGAGTCTTCAGGTCATCTCCAGCTGTTGAACTACGATAAACAGTCTCCGGCCTCCTGTCGCTGGTCTGTAGCTCTAACATCCTCCAAATTCACCTTAAGCGATAATTCCAAAATGGACGTCGAATGTCCGTTTAATCTAACAGGCGATCAAATGAACATTGGGCTCAACTCTGCACTGAAAATAGACGGTAACAGCTCAGTTTCGTACATTTCCATGAACGGCGTCTCTATACGTGGCACCTTTGATCCAGGAGTTCTTTCCCTTTTAGAAGGTTGGAAAACTCTCAGGATTGAAAGATACGGTGATATGAGCTTTTTCCCTCATGGTGACGTTAGAATAAACACATTTTACTCGAACGGGAACTTCCACGTAGAAGGAGTCGTTTACCTAAGAGGGAGAGATCCCGCGGTTACTCAATTAATCGAAGTTGACGAGTATGGAAGTGTGCAGTTTGACTTGCCCCTTAGTTCGAACTCTTTGGTGTTTGTGCACAACAACTCACACGAGTTTGGCTCCCATGGCAGACTGTCACTAAACGGAGTGTCCCTCGTTCATGCTGACATTGTTGTTGTTGATGGAACTTGGTTGCCAAACAAGTTGAAAATTGAACCAGGATGGAAAGAACTGACTGTGGAACACGGAGGTAAATTTCACTTTGACCCGGTTGGTATTTTTCAGCTCAACAAGCTTCTCCTTGACGGCGATGTCAAGTCTTTAAATGCGGTAAAAATGGAAGGTTTATCCCAGCAGAAAGTCCAACAATGCGAAGTTGGATTCCATGGTACAGTACTTATCGATTCAGCTGACCTTACAACAATTCTCTGCGAGTATGTCCTACTGTCAGGAACCCTGCGGGTCGGGAACTTGTCAATAGGCTCGGTATGGAATGATCTACACGTAAATGGCACAAATGGAAAATTCTATTTCGAGACCTCAGAGCCCCTGAACATCAATCAGATACGGGTCAGCGGATTAATCGACACCGGATCAGCGATCGGTCCAAGTGCCCCGCTAACTAGCGACAATTTCACCATCGAATCAGCAGGAGAAGTAAACATTCACTTTCAAGCCCAACCTGCCATAACTGTCGATGGTGCCATCAATTCTACTTTGTACGTGACCACTTTGGAAGTAAACGGTCTTTTCAAGCTTGGCTCGCTGTACCTCATTACTGATAACCTTAGCGTTGGATCATCGGGGCGCATTTCTGTGAACGGTGGCGGTGCTCAAGGAGGAATGGGACCTGGAGCCGGTTCTCAGAAAGATGGCGGAGCCTCTGGGGCGAGTCACGGTGGACGAGGGGGACGTGGGTCGCAGACACTAGCTCAGCAGCTGATCTATGGTGACATTTTCTCACCAGGAGGGTGGGGAAGTGGAGGTGGTAATGGCAGTGGGAACAGGGGCGGAGGACGAGGAGGTGGAGTGATATTTCTTCAAATCAACCAGACATTTGATGTCAACGGCGTGATCCAGATGAATGGACTTCATGGACAGGTAAGCCGATTTAGGTTCTTTTCATTTACCCTACAAGTAAATTAACCTTGCCAATCACTTCTCCTTCGTAAACCTAAGGGTTTCAACAAATTAAAGTTTGTTTTACGTGACATTTCATTGGACCAAACAAGACTTTTAAATTGCAAAGAAAACAGCAATTTACTTGATGTCAACGTTTTTTAACATATCAAACAGTTTTGTGTCTTCATTCGTGGTCAGCCTATGTAGTTTCGTTACGGAATATTAGCTGATATGAGTGATATAAAACATTTTGTGATGTAAGTTGAATACTAAAGAGATGTTCTTGGACCATCGTCAATGAACGTTCTTCCCTTCTATCTTTTAGACTTCCACGAGTGGCGGCGGAAGTGGTGGGTCTCTGTGGGCAACTTGTCAACAATTTACCGGAAGCGGTAAAATCGAGGCCAAAGGGGGTAATGGGAACACTTATGGCGGTGGTGGTGCTGGGGGAAGAATCACGGTAAATTACGTCACTGGTGGTTTCCATAGCGACGGTACGGATGCCTCTGGGGGACAGGCTGGTTCTGGGAGTAATGTTGAACACGGAGGACCTGGAGTCATATACTTGGATGGGAAATCACCCATTATAAAAAACCTGCGCATTGACAACAAAGGACTAAAGCCACTGGTGAGAGCTTCCTTTTATTTTTTCAATACCTGAAAATTCCTAAAAGTTGTATTTTAGCTCTTATCCCGAGGAAAGGCGAGAAGATAGATATTCCAAATACTTCAAAATGTTTCGTTTTAAAGAAATCAATTATCATTTGGAGCTTTTTAGTTATTCTCTCCTAGGAACTGCTGGTTTTATAATGTTCAAGACGTAAAAATGAATACTCAATCCAGAATAAGATTGGTATTTTCTGTAATGTCTGGAATTCGAATACTACCGGGTCAGCGCTACATAAAGACGTGGCTGTCAGTTTTACAACGGGAAAGTGGCCTTTGATCGTACTTTGTAGTCTTGACTGTGTGATCAGTAGTGATGTCTAAAACAATCCATCTCTCTTCACCGAGAATAGCAATGTCTTAAGAAGGTTTTTATTTTCTTTTACCTTTCCTTTGCGTTGCAGACTTCACTTTCGGGAGATTACAGTACATTCATATATTCAGGTTTGTTACTTGCTTATTTCATTATGAATATTTCTCAAGTCACCGTCTAGGTTGAAACGAAGTCAACTGAAAGATGGTTTTTCGTACAAGTAAATTGATTTTAAAACTAAATATCTATCTAAATTTCGAGGGATGAGGCCACAAAAGTATAAATGTATTTTAAAGTCGGAAGTCGAGATATCTTACTTAAAATTCTATGATCTTTGAAATGTTATTTCCATTAGGTGCTGTCGCTTATCTCAACCCACCTTCGGATAATTTTGTTTATGATTTTACGCTGGTTGAAGTCTATGGCGGGGGCCAGCTGGTTTTCCCGCGCGCGGGAACTGAAGTGCGCGTCGATACCATAAATGGAGATGACACCGGATACATACATGTGCCTCCTTTTAACACCCTAAACGTGACGGGAACGTCGGAATACAGACGCATCAACGTCACTTGGGCGCCATTTATTTATGAGGACGCGACGTTTGTTTTACCAAACGGAACTGTCGAAATCCGAAAGGCCGAAAGTTTACTTTATCCGAATATAGAGCGAAGCTCCCACATAAGCCTCTGGGGAAGTGTGTTGGGGTTTAAAGCACATCTTATGGTGGCCTACGGAGCAACGGTTTCCTTTGAGAACTCCTGTCCACGTAATTTAAATTTTGTCGGAATAACCGTGCAGAAGACCAGTCGGCTTTTGTTTAAGAGCAATATGTCAGTCGAGGCCGATGGCTGGACCGTAGAGGTTGCAAAAGATAATGGACCAGTGTATCGTGATGGTATTGTGACTATAGAGGGTGATGGATTAATTGAAGCGCGAGCTTTGACAATTAAAGCTGCGTCACTGATAGTAGATCCACGAGGAAAATTGACACTTGATGGAAAGGGATACTTTGCTGGTAAGCTTTTAAGTTTTGAATCTGCTAGTTAAATAATCAGTTAGGAAGTCCATTAGTCAGTCAATGAGTCAGTGAGTCGGATAGCCAGCCAGCCAGCCAGCCAGCCAGCCGGCTCGACAGTTAGTTCCTTAATCAGGCTGTTTGTCTAGTCAGTAAGTAAGTGAGTGGGAAAGTCAGTCAGTCCGTTCATCCTTTCGTCCGTCAATTGGTCATTCAGTCATTCAATCAGTCAGTCAGTCATTCAGTCGGTCTGTCAGCTTTCCTGTCCGTCCGCTCGTTTTTCTATCTGTTTTTCGGTCTAAAGGGGGTAAGTTTCTAAAGAAACAGTGGTGCTGCGTCGGCGGGAGAGTATAACAGGGTGATTTAATATGATCAACCGATTGGAAACGTAAATTTAATACCGTAAAGAGTTTAAAAGCTCACGTTTCGAGCGGTAGCCCTTACATTCGCTCTAACGAAGGGCTAACGCTCTAAACGTGAGCTTTGAAACTCTTTACGGTGGCCAGTATTATCAACTCAGTCGATAATACTGAATTACCCTGTTATTCGGTCTGTCCCTGTTTTTTGTTTGTTTGTCGGTCTGTCTATCTGTATCTCTACCCGTCTGTCCGTTTGTTGGTCTGTCTGTCTATCTGTCTTTCAGTATGTTTGTCTGAATTTCCCTAAGTCTATTTGTCTGTTTGTTTGTTGGCCCTGTCAATCAGCCAGTCAATTAGTCAGTGTAATTAGTCAGTCAGCTTTTAGTGTTTGCAAATCAGATACTCCGACTAATCACACATCCCGAACTATAAAGGTTCTGGCTCTGGTTCCGGATCGTCAGACGGATCAGGAGCAGGTCATGGAGGCACTGGCGGAAACGGGAGAGTGACCACGACAACAGGTATACCATACGGTGATTACACCAATCCTCGACTTTTTGGAAGCGGTGGTGGACTGGGCTCAAATGCTGGCTTTGGAGGTGGAGCACTGCTGCTAAAGATAGTTGATACCTTAGTGGTGGAGGGTAAGTCGAAATAAACCTAGTATTCTGTTAACTTGCAGGATAACAAACGCTGAAAAACGGTTCCAGGGAGTTCCAGTGCTATCGATATTGTCACTCCAGGGGGTCCACCAGCTGTAAGCCACTAGGTTCAAAATGGGCGTTTGCTTTGCCGTTTGTATCCCTATTCATGTATGGCTATGATTTAAGTTGAAAATCGTTCATGGATGTTCTTGTCCCCAAGCTAACCTCATAATTCATAGCGATCAACGTTACACTACGAAAGTTATTCTCTGTTAGGAACCATAACTGTAAGTGGAAGCCAGGGAGTAAGTTCTAACTCAGGTGGAGGCAGTGGAGGAAGTATCCTGATCCGTACTCGTGCCCTTGAAGGCTCAGGAGTCATAGCTGTCAACGGTGGCGCTGGTAATGGTAATGGGGGTGGTGGAGCAGGAGGAAGGATGGCTATCTACTGGCAGGACAGGGAATGGTGGCGCGGGTCCTTGACTGCATTCGGTGGTAGCTCTTCTCAAGGTGGAAATGGCGGAGCAGGCACAGTGTATCTTGTGGTAAGAAAAATTTTATATTCAGAGGGAACTATGTGTTGTTATCCTAAATACGTTCTTAAACTTACCTTGGTTTTTTTTGTCTCACATCAGGATACTCAACATGGTGTGAACAACAGGACTCTGATCTTCGATAATAATAACTTGAGTCCAAGTGCCATGGAGATATCAGATTATTCATCACCCTACACGAATGGTGGAAGAGCATGGATACTACCAATAGATCAGGAGTTTGAGCTGGAAGAGGTGCATATATTGAGGAAGGCTCACGTAGCTCTCCACCCTAACATAACCAGGTAACAATAACAAAGTTTTTTTTTATTATTAATCGTTAAGATTTGGTCGTAAATTTCCTTCTTGGTTTCATTTTTTGGTTTTTACCTCTTTTACTTGGAGATAGGTAATTAGAAGAACCAAGTTGCAAAGCAGCGATCGACTTCCTGCTCCATTTTTTCGGGAATTTTTTCTGACAGTTAATGACAGTTTAACACGAAATGAATGGGCGTTGTTTCGCTTTTTGAGTTGTAACTCAGTAACTGGGTATACAACTGTGCGTCATGCATTGGTTACGTGCATTTCCTCAAAGAGTAACATAGCAGATTTAGTTGAACTCAATATTAGGGGAAGTGTGACCGTGAGAATTGTGTTCAATTTTTTATGGGAAATCATCTTTTTTCACAGACCCCATGGATTGAAGGTTTACAGCTTTGTGGGTGATCGCACAGGAGTTCTTCACGTGGGTCCAAACCAGGTTGTGATTGGTCAGTTTGCTGATCACGAGTTGTTTGAAGTAAATGTCTTTGTTTACAGAGACGGACACTTCCACCTGCCACCGACTTTCGCGTGTTACGGTATCGATATCACTGTCAGGTTAGAGAATACAATAAAATACAAATTTCATTGGCCATTCATAAAGAGAAAGGTGTTTTACATTTCCAAATAAGTTAGTTTACAATGCTTGTTAAAAACAATATTTTAATAGATAGCAAGGGGTCCTGCAGAAACCACGGGGCTTAAAAAGAAAGTATTGGTGATAATCTTTCATCATGGTAACGATGGTTAAAAGAGATACATTGTATTAAGGTTTTTATATGGTATTCTATGGATGTGCGATTTGGTATTCAATCTCCATAAGCTTTACTGTCGCCATACCCTAAAATGAATACAGCCCATTCCAAAATAGAATGTCTTTTAATAGTTTGTGGCCCTAAATCTTTCCAAGTGCAGGTACTAACGTCCCCCTTTTACTGAAGCATTTAAGAGGAATACCTCCTTTATTTCAGTTATTTTCATTAAGGCCTGAAATATTGCATGCTTAACTCTTTAACCTGTGAGAGTGACGAACATCTAATTTCTCCTTACAACATCACTCTTGAATCAAACATTAAGGTCATGAGAATAAAGGAAATGATCACCAACTAAAGAAGCTCTTGATTGTTAAACAAATTCTCCTTGTCATAACCCTAGGAAATGTCCTGGGAGTAGTATGGAGAATATACATACTGATGTTAAGGAATAAGGGGTTAAGAAATAGATTCCATGTTACTATGCATCTGTGCAATAATAGATCACAGATGACGTCAAAATGTGGTAAGAACAAAAAGGTAGCTCACGAGGCGCAGCCAAGTGTGTTACTGATGTTGTTGCCACATTTTGACGTCATCTGTGATTTATTACTGAACAGACATACAGCAACGTGCATTAAATTTATTTTATATAATTAAGCACAAGTCTCTGTAAGAATCAAACATCTTGGGAAATGAAAATTTTCAATCCCCCTTCAAATTTTGCATGCAGTTAGGCGCTCAGGGGGGAATGCACAAAAATACCCTTTTTAAAGGTTGTAGCACTCTTGTTGCCATGGTAACAACGGCTGCTTGTTCGAGGCCTGGGGCCTCATCATCATACAAAAACGTCGCAAAAAAAGAGTTAAATGTTTCTTTCTCTATCTCAAGCTAAATACAACATTACAAATTGGCATGTCTACCATACATAGTGAAATCATTCGTCTTCACTTTAATACATTTAATTTTCCCTGGGAGTGAATGTGAACTCACCAATAGATTATTCATCTCGGTACAATTTCGGTCATTTTCGTTGTCGGGTAAAACAGCGAAAACGTTTATCTGAATTTCTCCAAAAGTACACCGATTCTGGAACTGAAACTACCCACCTAGCTGGTTATAATATACTTGTCTTTAAATATGTAAAAATCTCTGCGGGCCTGCCTCTACTTTTTATAGGGGCAATTCGCGAAAAAAGCTCAAAATCAGATATTGCATAATTTGGCGATGTTTACATCTAAAGTTCTCAATGACAACGTTTCAGACAAATAAACGTGCGAGGCTTTGAAAGAAATGTTATCTTATGAGCAATATCCCGAAGAGAAATCTCGCCTCTGGTTGTCATCTTTTTCATGCACGAAAATGAGACCTTAGCCCACGAACAAGCAGCCGTTGTTACCATGGCAACAAGAGTGCTGCGACCTTTAAAAAGGGGAATTTTTGTGCATCCCCCTTGAGCGCCTAACTGCATGCAAAATTTGAAGGGGGTGGAAAATTTTCATTCCCCAAGATGTTTGATTCTTACAGACTTGTTCGTAAGAAGCAAATATTGTCAATGATGACGTCATTGTACGTCTATCCTCAAATAGATCAAAAGTAAGGACCAATCAAAATGCGTACGTAAGTTAGCTTAATAATGCATGCAGTCTTTACTTCAATTGAAAGACCGTAGAGATATCGTTGTTACTTTAATCTTTATTAAGATAAAAATAAAAAGCTTAACAACCGCACATGCTTTGGAAAGCACTGCTTTTTCTTCGAACGTCTTAATGGTCATGTAGACTTTGTCTTCTCTTTCTTGCAGAGGTTACTTGGGCATTGAAGACATGACTATCGCCAAAAGCTGTCGACTCTTCCTGGCTCTAACAGGTTCTACAGAGCTGGCAAACAGTGAGGGAACTTACAGATACAATTCCCTGACGGTTGCTGATGGGGGAGAGGTGACATCAACATCAGATGTCGGAAACAACTCACTGACACTCGACGTGGATGATATCACAATTCGAGGAGGTGGAGTGCTCCACATGGTGCGCATGCGTATATTTGTCGGAAACTTCACTGTGGATGATCTGGGTCACTTAAGGGGTGACACGTTTGATAACAGGTTTGTTGAATGGGGCACTTCCATAGCTTCTGTGTCCTAACATAAGGAGTTTTCGTAGTTCACCTGGATTTTGAGGACGTCGATAATTTATAAGAGGTTATTTGTTGTTTAAACTCGATCGTTCCCATAATATCCCTCTACTGTTTCTCACTATAACTTGTTCGGTGAGGTTTTCATGCAGCTTGTGTCAGAATGTATTGTTGAACGACATACGTGAGACCGAGAGATTCGTCACAACGAGTTCTCAATGTGTTAAAGATCAGTTAGCCTAACGGCCCTTTTCATTTGAGATTTGGTTACAGAGGCATTAATTTCACTCAGTAGTGTTGATGATAAATTTATGGTTTTAGTTACTCTGCGGAAACTTCAGTGAACGCTGTTTTCTTTCCGTTTTAGCTGCACTAGCGGTACAGGTGTCACAAATTCTAATGGTGGGTCTTCAGGTGCAGGGCATGGTGGAACTGGAGGCCTTGGAAGGTATGGAACACGTGTTGGAGTGGCATACGGTCACGTGTACGAACCTGAACACTTTGGATGTCGAGGCGGAGGCTCGGGGGGACTGGGTGGAGGGATAATTCGTATGTCTGTGAGAGGGACTTTGCAAATTGACGGAACAATTAGCTGCAACGGTGATAATGGTCAGCAGTCTCGATCTGGTGGAGGAAGTGGAGGAAGTATATGGATTGACACCAGTCTGATGAAGGGATACGGTACAGTACAGGCTAATGGAGGTAGCGGCCATGTGGAAACAAGGTAAGAACCCTTCAGTGTGCTTAACTGTGGGATGATTTTCTTTGAAGGGGACATAAAACATTGCCCTTTAAACCATCGTTACTTTTTTTAATCCAGTCACTTTGGTTCATAGACCAACCTGCAGTCTAGATTCCTTGGTTTCCTCAAATTATTTTGAACTGTGTTACCCAAGATAAGTTCAAATTGATTTGATGAGTGTTCTGTTTTACGACAGTGTTGATACATCTTCTCAAAAAGGAAACAGACATACAAGCAAACAAATCAATTCCAATTATCATTTTGACCTCAAATTCATTTTCAAAGTGAAAAATTAGCTTAAAACGCTTAGGGCGCATTCTTAAATAACTCACACAGGCTCTTTTAATTTCTATACGCTGTCAACCTTTATGCTGAAGTTTTAAGGTGAATTTCCAGGGTTATTGACAACTGTTAAAAATGCACTTTGTATCAATATTCAGTATAATTATTCTGTTTTTCAGCCATTCACTTCATGGCGGTGGGGGAGCAGGCGGACGGATAGCAGTATACTTCAGAAGTAACAGAACTTACAGTGGGGTTTTTGAATCCCTGGGAGGAGATTCTACCGGAGACGCTCTCCCTGGAGGAGCTGGCACTGTGTTCCTATATCACCTTATTCATAAACATCGCACTCTTCTGATAAGTAATGCCGGGAGAAAGGCGTTACCTACTGAACATTTGGTCATTAAAGACTATTCTGAGCCAGCCTTGATATCGGGAAAAACTTGGCTTCTACCTAGCTCTGGAGAACATAATTTTTCGCGCAATCAAAATTATTACTTTGAGGAATTGCAGATTTATGGTGCAGCTCACTTAGCTGTGTTAACCGAGCCTCATAACCGATCGGCGACGATATATTTCCGAAATATGATCGGTGATCGCACTGGGACCATCCACGTTGGCTATAATCAGACCATGGATTTGATCCGACCGACTATTGATTTACCGTTTAATGTTCGTGTATACCGAGGCGGATTTCTAGGTCTTGCTCCAGCGACAGAAGTTCACGGAGTCGAGATTCACGTGGACGGTGTAATTTCGTACGTAAAGAACCTAACTTTGCATCATGGTGGCCTGTTAGCGTTGAATGAAAACTCACGCACTGGAAACGAGGCGACGGAAAATGATTTCAAGTTCGACTTTCTGCGTGTACAGTTTGAAGGAGTCATTCAGATGATGTCGTCACCTGTGACACACAACGGGATGAATTTGACCGTACGAGTGCTTCACATTGAGGGTGGTGGCAAAGTGGAAGGCAGTGATCTACGAATCCTAGCCGAGAACATAAGCATCAATACAGAAGGTCAGCTAACTGTCAATGGTCGCGGATATAAGCACGAGGATGGAACCGGCGAGGGTGTTCATGGTAAAATTAACCGGGGACTTGGATCTGGAAGCAGCTCGGGAGCCTCTGGTGGAGGACACGGGGGAACTGGAGGAAGGGGAAAGCACACGTCTAAAGTAGGATTACCTTACGGAAACATGTACGAACCAATAGAATTTGGAAGTAGCGGGGGAGGAGTAAACAAAAAGCAAGGTGAGCACAATTTGGTTTCAACTATGAGTACAAAGTCTACGTCATCTTTATGTCTATGGTGATCCGCAGTATTATGCTCACTTCCTGGCACTTAATTTAAATATCCCTTAATATCGAGTAAGGGATAGTAAAGAGGGATGTAGGAATGGTCACCTGAATTCTTCAAAATGTGAGAAGCATGAAAGAATGAACTACTCTTGAAGGTCAGGTGACACCTTTGAGAACCCCGAGAAGGTATCGCTGTATTGAGAATATCCCATTTTCTAGTGCCAATCCTATTAAGAATATAGCAACAATAAACTACATTGATGAGAAAACGCTCGCTATTGCAAACAAAATACAACTTTTAAATGTGCTGGTTTTTTTAATGGCGACGGGCCATTAACGTTTGAAAATGGAACACCTGTAATCCTCATATGATGCTAGACAAAAGAAATAAAACTCAGCTCTCTTTTCTTTTTTCCAAGGTGTTGGAGGTGGAACAGTATTTTTAAACGTCACTAATCTCCTGGAAATCGACGGGGCCCTTTCTGCCGATGGTGGCGATGCTCTCCCCCAGGGAGGAGGGGGCAGCGGTGGTAGCGTATGGATCTACTGTTATATCATAAAAGGTTTCGGAAAGATCACTGCTAATGGAGGTTCATCTCCCTCCGATGGTTACGGAAATCACGGGGGCGGTGGAGCAGGTGGACGAGTCGCAGTTTACTTCATAAAGAATGACACCTTCTCCTACTTCAGGTAATATGAACTAAATATTGATCCACATGGAATCCAAGGGTGATAAGAGAAGTTACTTTGCTATCAACTAAACGTTCAAACAAGCTTTTATTGATAAACTGCAAGACTACCGATTGGTAATCAACTAACTGTTTTATCTTCCGTCGACTTATCCTGTTTTTTTTCGTCGGATGCGGATACTTTTGCTTAGAAGTCTTAGAAGGCTACAATGTTACTTTAAAATCGTTATAGCTTCATTCATAAACAGAAACACAGACCACTTGACCATGCGCTAAAAAGATTGCCAGCGATTTTGTGTCTTATCTGCAGATCTAGGATAGCCTTTCAGTTATGGTTGCAGCTTTTTCGATTTAAAACTACACGTTTTTGAAAGCAATTTCTTCTTGAAAGATTTGCTATATCCGATAGGACGAGCACTCTTTCTGTGAGCTTATTTTTGTTGATCAAACAGTAGGCCACCTTAGAGTTCTCGCGATTCAGTGATCTGGTGCCGAAATTACGGCGTGAGAACGAGGCTAAGTGCGAAGTCGCACAAAGAGTAAATGGCTGTGGTGGTGAAAATGAGCGAAAATTTCTCGAAATTCATCGTGTGAGAGTGAAAAACTAATTGTGGGAGAGAGGCATTGAGTGAATTGATGACGGTAGAGGGAAGAAAAAATCACAACTGTTCGATTTGTGAAAGAAAGGAGCAGCAATGAAGCTGACAAGGTAGCCGCTTCTTCAAAGACCCAAAAGCTGTTGGAGGAGAAATAACAAACATGTGAAGGCAAATTTCTAATACCTAACATTTTGAATGCTTGTAACTTATGTGTTCTGCGTTCGCATGCAGCCTTGCCAAGCCTGGCCTCAGTTTCTTTTAAGTCATCATTCAACCGTTGCTTTTTTCCCTCACTGATTTGTAGCGAGGGCTTATTGTAATTTGCCAAACGATCCGAACTGAACGAATTGGAAATCGGTTATTTTCGAAATGAGCTCAAAATTTATAATCAGCAAAATGGAAAGCTGTAATTTGCGAAATGAAAATCTGTTATTTACGAAAGGAGAGTTCGTGCGGAAAACTCCACCGACCAGAACAATGAATCGGTCAGCCCGTCACTAGCGTGGGTTACAAACTCAACTCAGCATAAAATGTTATTGTTATTAACAACTTATCACCGAACTAAACTTTTTTGCCGATTTAATTTTATCTTCGAAGATATTTGTTGTAAAAAAGGGCGACGGCATAATATTAGTGCCATGTTTTCCTGCTGAGGAGGATTGCGTGACGCTTCCAATTCAAGTAAAGTGTCTTGTTACATATTCAATTTATTCATCGTAAACGCTCAAGTGCATATTTCGTAAAGTACGCCCCGAAGATTTCACTTTCGCCTTTCCCCTAAAAGCTATCATTTGTTAGGTTACTTATTTAATCCAAACTGGATGTGAACTGATCGATTGGTGGCCATAAGTTTTATGCACCTCTTGTTTTGCAAATTATAGATTTCCATTTCGCAAACTATAGAATTACAGATTTACAGATTTTGAGTTCATTTCACAAATGACTCATTTCAATTTCGTTTCCTTTCGTTTCGCAAACTAAAGTAAGCCCTCGTTACGAATCAGCAAGAAATAAAACAACAGTTCAACAGTGGTTCAACAACTGAGGCAAGGCTGCATGTGATCGCTGAGAGAGAACGAGAGCTCTGGAATGATAGAGGAGTTGTTCGTCCAAGCATTCAAAATTTTTGGTACCGAAATCATCTCACACTTGTTTGTAATTTCTCTTCTAACAATTATTTGTGGTCTTTTGCAAAAGAGGCCAACTTGCTCAGCTTCATTGCTACAGCTTTCTCACTTAAATCGAACAATTCTGCCTTTTTCTTTGCTATGCCTCCATCACTTCACTGAATGCTTCTCTCACAAAATAATTTTTCACCCTCCACCTTTGAGTTTCGAGAAATTCTTGCTCATTTTCGCCACCACAGCCCTTTACTCTTTGTTCAGATGAAAATGGCGTCGCACTTAGTCACGTTCTTGCGCCGTCATTTTGGCACCAGATCACTGAACCACGAGAACGCGGAAGTGGCGTATTCTGGTAACAGTAATGGAGATATGTAACCAAACAGCTCACAACTTGAGCTGGAAAAGCCAATCGTAAATTATTTAATAGGAAATTATGGTTCGAGGGTCACTGATTTCATAACTTTGAAGTCATTAAGAAAGATGGTATTTTTTCTGTCTTTATTCTAGCTACCAGGCACATGGCGGACAGGCTAAGGAAGGCCAGGATAAAGTGGAGAATGGCGGACCAGGTACTGTCTTCTTGTACCATTTGGTTCACACTCATCGAACACTTCTTATCGACAACAATGGCGGTAAGCCGTTGAATAAACATATTAATTATGGCCGTCTGGATGAGGAAGGTGGCAAAGCGTGGATTATGCCAGAATCGGGATTCCATCATTTTGCTGCTGAAGAGGACAAATTTCACTTTGAAGAGTTGCAGATCTACAGCAAGGGCCATTTGGCAATATGGCCACGCGCGGGAAATGATTCAAGAAATGTTTCCATGTTCTTTAAATATATGATCGGTGACAGGAGCGGCATGATACACATCGGAGATAAGCAAGTTATGGACCTGAAGCGGCCAGAGATCGATCTTCCCTTTAGTGCTCAAGTCTACCTTGGTGGCTTCCTTGGTCTCGCTCCTTACACACAAGTTCATGGCATTGAGATCATTGTTCGTGGTATTCTCGCATACATTAGGAATATGACCATTCACAATGGTGGTGATCTGTGGTTGAACCATGGAGGACGAACAGACCACGAAATCATAAACCACTACGACTTTGATTTCATAAGAGTCCAGGATACGGGAACCATTCACTGCGTCACCTCACCAGTCAACGACCCGGGCGTTCTCTTCACAACTCGTGCAGTCTTCATTGAAGGAGGAGGCCTGATGCGAGGTTCTCGCCTGACATTTGTGACAGAAAATATTACTATAGACGATGGTGGGAGGTTAATAGCAGATGGCCTCGGCTACAATACCTCACATGGTTATCAAGGAAACGATATATCTGGTGCACCAATTAATCCTGGTCACGGTATTGATGATAATGAAGGAGCCTCTGGCGCTGGTCATGGTGGCAGTGGCGGCCGAGGAAGCCTCACCTATGGCACTCCCAAAACAGGTTTTGCCTACGGGGATCTGTACGAGCCTTATATATACGGTAGCGCTGGTGGTAAAGGTAGAGGTGGTACTCGAGGAGGTAACGGTGGTGGAATGCTGTGGATGAACGTAACTGGACTGATTGATGTTGATGGGTTGGTCTCCGCAAATGGTGAAGACGCTTCGTCCCTGACTGGAAGTGGAGGTGGTAGCGGTGGAAGCATTTGGATGTATTGCAAGACGATCAGAGGCTATGGTAGGATAGCTGCTAATGGGGGTGCTGGTTCTAAAGACAGTTCATACCCTGGAGGTGGCGGTGCGGGAGGAAGGGTTGCCATTTACTTTCAAATAAATGAGACGTCAACTTATTTTGTTTACGAGGCCCGAGGTGGATCAGCTCTTGGATGTGAGGTAGGTAAAGAACATCTTTGTAAAGCAGAGGCTGGTGGTCCGGGCACCGTGTTTCTTTATCACATGATTCACACCCATCGCACATTACTCATCCACAATGGTGGACAAAAACCGTTGGTATCAGCAATAGCAGACTACAATGATTTATCCGAGGATGGTTGTCGGGCTTGGATCTTACCGCAGTCAGCCAATCACGATTTCGCTGGAAGGGGGCGTGATTTCCACTTTGAAGAGCTTCAGGTGTATGGAGGTGGTCATCTGGCAGTGCTTACTGAACCGGTCGGCGAGAAGGCATCTTTATTCTTCCTTCATATGATTGGAGATCGCACTGGTACATTACACGTATCGAAAAATCAAACCATGGACTTACATCGACCCGAAATAGACACTCCATTCAGTGCGCACGTTTATGCTGGCGGTTATCTTGGGCTTGCCCCATACACCGAAGTTCATGGCGTGACATTATTTATTTCCGGCACCGTAGATCACATACAGAATATGACAATACATCATGGCGGCGCATTTTGGATGTATCACGGGGGAAACACAGCGAATCAAACGAACAGTTCTTTTGAGTTTGATGCAGTCCGAGTGCAGGATAATGGTGTTATACAAGCTATAACATCTCCAATCACTCACCCAGGAATCACAATCATAGCCAGGGCGTTTTTTGTTGAGGGAGGCGGGCTTTTCCATGGGACAAGGATGACTGTCTTAGGGGAAAATATCACTGTCGATGATGGAGGGCTGATCTCCGCAGATGGCGAGGGTTACAACAGGTACGAATATTTCGTGAAGGGAAACGAAAGTAGAATACTAATCGCTGATGTGTGGTATGCAGAATTCTTACTTAATTGTTTTACATTACCACAATAACGCGGTTATTTATCGTGGTTGGTTTGCTCAGCTAAATAGCATTCAGTAAATCTATGTGGAAAATGGGTTATTAACTCACAATTGTTCGTTCTGGTGTCAAAAGCAGTAGATCACAATTGATTCTGTCAAGTGAAGAGAAAAGCTTGTTATGTTGCAGTCGATTTGCTTTTAAATTTAGAAAAATTAACGTATTTTACAAAACCACCATCAAGTAAAGGATGACGGAAAATTGTTGTGTACATTTATTTCCTAAATGTAACGAGGATAATATCGAGATGTTTACAAATAGGCAAACTAGTTTAAATTATGAATTTTTTCTGCCTTTTGTTTTTAGGACGCATCCCCAAGGATCAGGCCTCCATGGTGTCATAAACCCAGGTATTGGTTCCTCTCACATCTATGGTTCCTCAGGGGCAGGCTGTGGTGGAAGAGGAGGGAGAGGCGACCACAGTGCTGTTGTCGGAGCTGCTTATGGGGACCTCTACGAACCTGTCCGATTCGGAAGCTCAGGTGGAGGAGATAAATCGGGAAGAGGTGGTGGGGTTATTTGGTTTAATGTCACCAATGTCATTCAAATAGATGGAGAGGTTTCTGCAGATGGACGTAAAGGCGACAACTCAGGTAGCGGAGGAGGAAGTGGAGGAAGTATCTGGATGCATTGTTACCGGATGAAAGGTGTTAAAATTTATTTTTACACTCCTGACATTTGTTTTTTGACTATTTGTGTTAATTACCCTCTTGAAATAACATACTTTTCATGGTTTCGTTGGATTCTTAATGCTCTATTATGTAAACTGTATTGATTGTCATGTTACTTTCATATAAAAAAAGTCCTTTGACGAGCCTTCTTCTTCGAATAGGTGCTACCCTTTGTATTGTAGATTTGAAGAAGGCGACTGCGTTGTTTATTCCAGGAATTACCGTAAGACACCTTACGAAAACATGTCATAAATGAAAAGTTATTTTCTTAAGCAAAAACGAACTCATCTCACTTCTGTCCTAAAGGTACTGGTGCTATTAAGGTCAACGGTGGTGCCGGTGGTGGGAATTCTGGAGGTGGGGCTGGTGGAAGGATTGCTGTGTACTTCACTGAGAACACCACATACACGGGCTCCTTTCAGTCACGAGGAGGTGCCAAAGGTGGAGGGTCCAATACCGAGGCTGGCGGACCTGGAACGGCGTTCCTATATCATCTAGTGCATACTCATAGAACACTGCTAGTAGACAACGGAGGTCAACATCCCCTCACCAGAAGAATATCGGACTATTCAGATCTCTCGCGAGATGGAGGTCGCGCTTGGATCTTACCTGAGTCAGGTGGCCATGATTTTGCCAATGGCTCTCACGACTTTCACTTTGAAGAACTGCAGATTTATGGTGGTGCTCATTTGGCGATATTGACTGAACCGGTGAATCGTGCAGCTTCATTGTTCTTTCGCTACATGATCGGTGACCGAACAGGAATGATTCACATCAGCCAAAACCAAGTCATGAACCTACATCGCCTGTTCTTGGATATTCCTTTCAGCGCATATATTTATGACGGAGGGTACCTTGGTCTTGCACCCATCTCTGAAATGAATAAGATTATTGTGTACGTGGAAGGAACGCTTGATCACATTCGAAATCTCACCATTTTAAACGGCGGTGAGCTTCACTGTTACTTGACAGGCTCTACTGGAGAAAGAATTCAGCATCATTACAACTTCAACGAGACCGTCAGAATCATGGCGAGATCTCAAATCCAAAGCCACAGCCCCAACGCCCATAAAGAAACATTCAGCCTCACAGCTAGGATCCTATTCGTGGAAGGCGGGGCTGCAATAAGCACTTTCAACATGAACATAACAGCTGTCAATCTTACAGTGGACGATGGCGGCTCTATTGATGCAAGCGATGGTGGTTACACAGCAACTAAGGGACCAGGAAGTTTGTTGACAAACAACTGGAGACGAAGTGGCGCAGGACATGGTGGAACAGGTGGAAGGGGAAGTTGCGGGGGCTATCACACATGCCGGCTCAAGAAGGGACTACCATACGGAAACTTGTATTATCCGAGGGATTTTGGAAGTGGTGGTGATGGTAATGGAGGCAAAGGTGGCGGCATTTTAAGTATTTCTGTGGCGCATACCCTACAGGTATTTAACTCAATACTTATGTGTTTTATTACATGCTGTGATACTTAAAAACCCATTTTGTATTGAATTTATATTTGTTGTTGATGAATGCAAATGGTGCGAATTGAATCCACCGAGTATGACTGCTCTGCTTTCACATTTCTCTTCCCCTTTTTCAGCTACATTTCCTTAGCTACACATTACTATTCCTTTGTTCTGTTTGACTATGATACAGCTTGGATTCTTCCTGATATCTTTGCCTTATAAAGGCTTTTCTTGGGAGGCAATGAGCACGATCTGTTTTTTTTTTGTCGTCAGAACTGTATAACAAATGCCACAGTAAGAGGATACCAAAGCTGTGAATAATCTGTCACGACATACAGAGGTTTACATGAACATGCTTTTGGTGTTTTTCAGACGGTAAAATTCTTGACTTGGTTCTGGTTCAAGTTTTGGACAAATTTTCTTTTCTTTCCTTCTTCCTGATAGGTGGATGGTAACATTTTTTCAAATAGCCGAGCTGTCAATAATGATAATGGTGGCGGGAGCGGTGGAAGTATCTTAATTCACACCCAGGTTCTCTCAGGTGGCCATACTGGTGTTATACAATCTAAAGGTGGAAGTGGTACCGCAGGCTCGGGTGGTGGCTCGGGAGGTCGCATAGCAGTTTATTACAGCAACAATGACACACACCATCCGTACAGGGGGAAATTCGACACCAGTGGTGGCAGCGTTACATCTGGCGCGGAGGCTGGTGCTTCTGGAACAGTTTACCTTAAGCACACCGGAAGTGGATTCTCGACACTTCGAGTGGATAACAATGGACAACAAGCTTTGGATGACGAGATTCCGAATGCAGGTGTCCTGTTAGATCTGTCTGGAGGTAGAGCAGACCAAGGCACAACCTACAATGCGCCAAATGGAATGACAGTTACATCCAGCTGTGCTATTAGGTCACCTTTATGTCATAACCCATGCTACAGCTGCCGCGACTACTCAATAGCAAACCTTTTCGACCAGACATTTTCGACAAGCAGCTGTGCCGGTTATTTCTTGTCTGGCTGCCATTACACGAAGCTGACGGTCGATTTAAGGAGTTTACTGTTTATCAACCACATAAGATTCTACCCATTCTGTAGCGGATCTCGACCTAACTTCCGCGTAAGTAGAGTTAACGGTCTCTCTTATCTTTTCTAACTCCATGCGCTCAACCGAAAGGGACCTGTATACTAGTTTCACTGAAGTTCTATACCTCAAAATAGTTTTTCTTCACTGCCAAGGACAAGCTCTATTGCACTATAGCTCCAACATTTTTCTTTAAAACACTTAAACAGAATTTTTAACTCTGACCATGTTTTAGATCTCCGAGAAGTATCATATTAATTATTGCATAAAAAATTACATAATACCATTCCTTTATTTGTCACTTGCGTTCTCATATTAGACATTTCTTTGCTTTTATTTCTCGAATTCCCAAGGTCACAACGAACGATGGCATCCGTAATGTGCCAGTTACGAGTAACTACGTTCAAATATCTAACGGCTGCATTCAGGGATCTTATGTTGATATGCCGGTGAGAAGGAACGCAACTCAGATATATGTGGAACTTAACCATCCCACAAGTAACACGTATTCTGGCCTCTCTGAATTGGAAGTATTTATTGATGGAAAAGAAGTTTGGGACAGGTTAGTAGTAACTTAGCAGAAACATTTATTATTTGGCCGTTGATTTTTCTGTTGGTGGAGAAAAAAAAAGCGCAGAAGTTAAGCTTAAGTGTGAAACCATTGGGAAGCGATATATCGTTTCTTGGGTGGACGGAGGAGTGGGGAGTGGAAGATAACTCACCTTAGTCATAGCGAACTAATGACACAGGTTTACTCCTTGTTTTTTATCACCCCCTTATGAATGCCATCGGGCTTGTCGAAATGAACGTACTACACATAACGCAGTTAAAGCCATAAATTACTTTCCAGGTACGTTCGTAAGATTCAAACTTACCCTTTGCTCTAAAAAGTAACAATTCTGGTTAAAAATGGGCAATAAGACTGTTAAATAGACATGATTTAGTGGATCTCGTGCTCACTCTTCTTCCTACAACCAGGTACAAGTACAGGAGTTTCGATGGCGCCAAAACGTGGATTGAACCAGCAACTGGCACTGATGTCTACAGCTTCAGTGAGGTTCATATCCGGGGATCTGCTCAGCTTGCTGTGATGCCGCTGAATGGCTTGCAGGCTCCGGTACATTTTCATGCTGACAGGTTGTACGGAGACAAGAGTGGCTTCCTTCATGTAGGATACAATCAAAATTTCTCTGTGGCAGTTACCGATCCCGACATTCCATTTGGTCTGCGTGTTTATGAAAACGGGAGTATGATGCTACCGAGAAGAGCCTTTTTGCAAACAGTTAGTTTCAAGTCATCAGGAAAGGTGTGGATTTTTCTTCCTTATAATTTGTTTTCTTCTTTGAAGTACCTATGAAAGGGCATTGAGCTCTTATTTTCCCTAACAATGATATCTCTCAGCCACAGTCACATTGGCTTCTTCTTTAACTCCGTTGCAATTCGTTGTAATGCTAGCATTATCAAAATCCCTCTTGCGAACAAAATTAGGTTTGAATCCACAATAGTTTATGTTTTAATGCCTCAGATCTGTAGTGTATGAAATTTCTTCACAAGGCTACAAATATTCCACCGAGAGGTAGACCCCTGTTTGTCATTACTTCTCTCATTTTTTTTTGGTTTTTTTTTGTTGTAGATATGGGGCGTCCAGGACTTGTTTGTGTTCGATCACGGAACCTTTTACGGTGATTCAAATTCCAGTCTTGGAAAAGACACAGTTCCTGGACAATATTTGGTCAAGTCCCTCCACGTGCAAGATAGAGGGGTGTTTGAGCTGCATTCAACTGACAAGAAATTGACCAGTAGACTGTCGCTCACTAACTTAACGGTGAGTGCATGGAGCATGTGTAAGCAAAGCATGAGCTCAAGCGAAACTTTGGGCACTTCGTGATGCTATTGAAAGTGTTTCAGAGACATATTTTGTAAAAAGTGTTCAAGAAACAAATAACGATATCAAACATTTTCAAAAGCTTGAGAAAAAAAAATATATATATATATATATATCTCGGTCTTCCTGGTGTGAGAATTTAAACCAGAGACAGTTATAATTTCACGGTCTACCACCCGAGAGACAGGAACGTTGTTTTCTATGTCATATTCTAAGCTAATACGTCACAAGTGTGTGACAAGCGCTCTAAGATCATGCAGCTGCGCTTTAGAGGAATTTTAATATTCTTCTTCTTCATCTTATTATTATTATTGTTATCGTCTTTATCATTGCTTTTATTAGCATTAAGCGTCCGGTTATCTCTCTGATCAGAGACGTCGAAAATCTTAGTAAAATTCGAGCGGGGTCCCTTGATGTTCCTCAGTCGTAGTTTATCTCTCTCTGTATGGAGCACCGAAATAGTTATTAATTCTTTACTGAATCACCGCTTCAAACTTCTTCAAAAAGAGGGGGGATAAAAAACCTCCATGTGAAATGTTTTATGAGTGGAGTGTGCTCAGATGAAAGACTGCGTGTCGAGAAATCATAGTTCGACGCCAAAAAAGTCTCGGTATCACTATCAGTGGTCTTTAACAACCACATTGTGTCAAAATTAGTAAGTAGATAATTTTTTTTAATCATATGATATGCTTTGCCAGATTTTCGGCGGTGGTCACTTCAAATCAAACAACAAATTGCACATCGCAGTGAAACATCTGCTACGGATAAACTCCGGAGGAAGACTGAGTCACAATCATGCTGGGTACGTCACCAAGGAGGGCAGGTCTGGAGACGAGTTCGAACCATCTGAAGGCCCTGGCCAAGGGATTGGTAGTGTTCATGGTGCAAGTGGTGCTGGCTTCGCCGGAACTGGTGGAAGAGGGACTGGGACGGGTCTTGTAGGGCAGTTCTATGGAGATTACAGAAGGCCAGATGATTACGGGAGTGCTGGAGGCTTTGGGTTACATTACGGTAAGATGATTGAGAAAAGATAAGTCTAAATAACCTGAACTAAAATACCACAACAACTGATACAGGCAGCATGCATGATAAGTGACAAATCATGGCGAGAAAAACCATGTGTTAGAATGATTTTTACTTGTTTCTTTCTCAGGTAACTTGTACTATGGAGATTATCGCACAAGCTCTGTGGGCCCATACAGAAATTTCATCACCCGTAGTGGTCTGGGAGGACAAGGGGGTGGAGCGATAGAGATTGTAACGCGTCACTTGATTCTTGATGGACACTTGTCAGCGGATGGAGAAGACGGTCCCCCACCCAGCACAGCAGGAGGAGGCAGCGGAGGTAGTATTTGGATTGACTGCGAAGAGCTGGATGGCTACGGAACAATCAGTGCTAATGGAGGGGCAGGTTCACCAAGCAAAGGAGGAGGGGGATCTGGTGGACGAATAGCGATTTACCAGGCGTTCATGTTGAATTTTAACGGCACTCTCTCTGCCAAAGGTGGAAATAGCGCTGTGGAACCGGGTGCTTCAGGCACTGTCTTTCTTGAGACTCGAAACAACAGCAAAGTGGAGTACAGAGTTTTGAAGATAAACAACTTCGGCTTGGCTTACCCCTGGGCTGTTGATAAATCACAGGGGAGGTTAAGAAACCTTATGAGGGGAATTTACACTGATACAAAATATGTTGGAGCTGTCACTTGGTTACACGAAGCAGATAAATACACCCTCGACGAATTTCATCTTCATGGAAACTCGCACGTGGCTCTGTATGGAAACGGGTCCCGCGGGAATGTCACGCTGTACGCGCACACGCTTCGCGGAGATCGCAGTGGCGTTTTTCACGTTGGTCGCTTTCAATCCGTAGTGTTTGACTTTATCGATTTGTATTTCCCAATTAATACGCTTGTATACTTTAACGCTACACTGGAGGTGCCTCGAAGGTTGTCGCTCCGTGAGGTTTACATGGAGATCAACGGGACGCTAGCCGACTCAGATGATTACACCATTGATAGAGACGGCAAGCTGTTTTTATGGTCGGGAGGACAATCACTGGGCGAAAAACAGGGACACTTTCGGTTTATAAACATGTCAATCAAGTCACTCGGCTTGCTGCACACTACAAAAATTCAGGGTCATGGTCCAGTAAGTCTGCACACCACACGATTTGTAGTAAATGCCGGTGGGCTGGCTAGTGTTGATGACTTCTTTCTGTACTCTGTGAATGCCACTATCGATGTTGCTGGTGAGAAATACGTTCCTTGTTTACTAAGCCGTTCCTTTTCTATTTTCGTGAGAAAACCCGTAATAGGAAAAATTGATCCTGTACGCCACTCGATCTACATAACGTTCTTGGAAATATTTGTTCAATCAATGCCATCTGTAGAGGCTGAAAGTAGTATTTCTAACGCTCTACAGACCCAGAATTGTCAAAAATACTAATCAGATAGCTCTGACGCTTGATTATCGAGGCCAACATTTTCCTGCACGATTAATTGTCTGCGTCAATTTTATTTATTTCGAAGTTAAGAAAGCTAACTTAGCAACATGAGCGAATCAATGTCTTCATGTTAAAAGCAGATAAGTAGAAAGGCAACGGAAACGGCAGCTTATCTTTCGCGACATAACTACATGTTAGGAAAGGCTTGTCACCTACGATTTGTTTTGCTGTTCCTTGACATAAATCTGATCATGAAAGTTTGATTTTTATTTTCCCGCTTGTGGTCGTCTTGACTAAGTCGCTCTCTAACTGTGTACGAAAGGTCAACTAAAAAATGTGGAGGGTGTCATAGTAGCGGTTAGAACAAAAGGAAGACTCCATACCCGTGGCCATGCTAAGATGGTTTGTTTTTCTGTGTGTAGGTGATGTGTCAGCAGACTTCAGGGGATATGGTACAGAACAAGGGCCAGGAACTGCTGTTCAGAGGACTCCTTATTACACTGGAGCTGGAGGAGGGAGCCACGGTGGCCGTGGTGGACGGGGGACAGCTGGACTCCACACGCCTTCTTCTTACGGCTCTATATACGAACCTACTCAGTTCGGCAGTGGTGGTGGTAATGGTCTTAACGGTATGGGTGGTGGGCAAGGTGGCGGTCGTATTGTCTTTGAAATATCAGATATGCTTCGACTGGAGGGACACGTTCATGCAGACGGAGAGCCGGGAAGTAGGAGCTCCGATCCAAGTGGTGGAGGCGCTGGAGGGAGCATTGTTATCCGTTCATTCAAGTTTGACGGCGAGGGTACTGTATCGGTGAACGGAGGATCATGTCCGTCCACGTATGCGCCCTATGGGGGCGGTGGAGCTGGTGGCCGCATTGCTGTCTATTACAATGGAAGTTACACTTTCATTGGATCATTCCAGAGTTATGGCGGAATCAGTCAGGCAGAATGGGGTGGAGCAGGAACAGTTTATATAAAAAACAACCAAAACATGAGCCAGCCCTATAGCATTCTTAGAATTGACAACAGAGCTACTCGCAGTGGACCATCAAGGCTTAACGAGATTCAAGAACTTCACCTGGCGGGAAACAGTGCTGATTATCCCTATTACTTGACATCGTATACGGCCCCCAATGGAGTTACTTTAACCACAACTGGAATTCCCTACTGTGAAAGAACTTCTCATCACGATTCCAAAATATGTGATACCGACGATTCCAAGATATCGAATTTGTTTAAGTCGACGTCCGATAGTTACTACACTCAAAATTCAAACCCCGTTGTGACTTACCGCTTTCCTTTACCTTTGTTCTTGGAGTACTTATTGATCTATCCTCACTGCAATTCGTATCACTTGACTCAGTTTTATGTACGCGTTTATTTCAATGACAGTGAAGTTGTTGGATCCAATGGATGGATTAACCCAACAAACTGCCTCCAAGGACAACCGCTCAGAATGAATGTGAGACAGACAGTTGAAAAGGTAAAACTACGTCTGTAATGTATCACTTTAAATTTGGTGCCTCGTAATGTTAGTAGGGTGTGTAAGATATCTTACGGCGACGTGTGGGAAAATATTTCTGAAAAAAGAAAGTTCCTTTCCCCTAAGAATTTCGCCAGTCGCAGGATGCGTTAACCACTTCCTACGGCGCGGCCCTTCCCTTCGTCATAGCATGTGAATGCAGTGTTGAGTTCAAAGTAAAACCGAGTAAAACCGACCAAAATGCTGTTCAGGTTTCCTTGCTAAGAGTACGTAAAAGATGGTGATTCCACGTTTTTGTTCTGTATAGGCTGGTTATGAAGTATACAAAGTTCTAAAACGAGAGTGCTACGCTATTGTGTTGTTCTTTAGATCTTTCGTTTCGCTTGCTGTCGCCGTCGTAGTTTTTTTAAAGTTCCTAGTTGTATTTCGAAGTGGGCTGTAACCAATGGCTGACGCTCGAAAGTCAGTTTTTTTTAAACATTTGACACGACCATATATTTCTCTCTTGTCATTAACAGGTAGAAATAAGTCTCCAAAGAATCAGCTCGTACTCGTCCCTCAGTCTCGTAAGATTTTTCGTTCGTGAAAACCCTTCAACCACGCTACAGACGCCACATTACACAAGTCCCAGTACTTCTTGGATCGTGACCGAAGAAGAAAAAACTACACAACATGATTTCAGTGAGGTATGATGTGCTGTTGGTGATTCAATTGCTATTTTTACCTTGAAGCAAGAAACTAAAGAATCGACGGCATGTTCACTGATCGTTCCGCCTTAAACGTCTTTTAAAAATCTTAAAAACAAAGCAGATCGCGACAGGCCTGGAAAGATAATTTTAACCTACCCACGTTCCCAACAAGTGTTGTTTCTATGTTTCACGAGTGCTCAAAAATAACATTTTGGATCACCCATCGCTTAAATTATGTCTACCGCTATGGTGGCCATAACATTCACTAATATTGCTTTTCATTATATACCATGAAGGAGAATAGCACTTTTCGCGCGCGCTGATTGGCTAGTTCGGAAGTGATTGGCAAGTATTATTCACCTCCGAGCAGCCGGAAAGACAAAGTTGTGCGTCAAGGTTTTAATTTCCGGCAATTTTTCGGTATATTGAACGAAGTAAAATAGGTTGTTTTGTATTTGTGATATATACAGTAATTAACAATTATTTACCTCAGTGTCGGTGTTAGTCTTCCACTATTCACTTCCACTTCGGTAAATAATTGTTAATTATTCTTGTTTTTGAAGCTACAAATCATGGGCCAGGGAAGTCTGTCCATTTCCGGGAATTCCGTCAAGATGAGTGTAAACAAGGTTGTTGGTGACAACTCTGGTATCTTGACAATGCGCCCGACACAGAACATTCTCATGAGAGGCTCAGAGGGACACCTTCCATTCTCGCTCCTCTCTCAGAGGGGCTCCAGTGTAGCCTTTCCCACCAGCATGAACTGTCGTGAGGTCGAGGTGACCATTCGTGGGGTGATAGGAGAGATGAAAAATCTTACCGTTGGACCACAGTGTCGGTTTGTTCTTGATAACTCTTCAGAAACGGAATTCATGTTAGATCATATGGTCGTACAGACTGACGGTTACATGGCAGTTCTAAGAGGAGATAGGGAGGACGTAAAAATGGTTGGAAAGACTTTTGATATAAGAGGAGGAGCCAAGGTCAGTAATCATTTACAACAGAGGCAAAGTTCTAATAGTAGATGTAAATCATTTTGTCATTCGCTTTGGAGGCACTGAGTCTTTGTATCCTAGATTTTTTTAAGGAAAAGAAGTTCCTGCACTATTGTTTTTCGACGCTTTGTGCGTCTTGTCTTTAGAAATAATAGGCCTTGTACCTTCGTGGAATTTATATCGATTGATAAACTTAAGGATGTTGATAAATGTTTAACTCTCGATCATGGACTGAAAGGTTGCTGAATAGACTTCTTTAGCTTGTATGTTTTTTTACAAATTTCAAGTCGTGATAATACTCTAAAGATTTGTTTCGTTCAAATTTCCTCCTATTCACGTGCACATGTACGCATAATATAGCAAAGATAAAGCTGTGAAGTCCCTTGAGACCTGAAATGGGTTAACTAAACATACAAGCTATTGAGTGGTTCAGCTTAGAGATGTTATGAGCATTTGCAATTGAGAGAACGCGCGTCTCCTTTTTATAACAGATGGAGGCGAACAGTCTTACATTGGACTACATCAACATCACAATAGAGCCTTTCGCTGATCTCTCAAGTGATGGGCTCGTCGATGAAGTTCCCGGATCACGTTACCATGGAGATGGATGGGGTGGTGATTCTGGCGGCGGATCCTCGGGCGCAGGGCATGGCGGTCATGGTGGGGTTGGTGGAAGGCAGCAAAAAGTTGGTATCTCCTACGGGAAGTATAGAAGGCCCACAACATTTGGAAGTACAGGCGGAGCTCAAGTATTTCCCTTTACTGGCGGATTAGGAGGAGGTCGTTTTAAAATTATTGCCCACGATACACTTGTGGTGGACGGAGTACTGTCCTCCAAAGGGGGAAATGCTCGAGCTTCTCGTAGCGGTGGCGGAAGTGGTGGCAGCATTTTAGCATATACCTCAAGAATCCATGGCGACGGAGAATTTGACGTTTCAGGAGGCAACGGAGACAGTTCAACCGGGTATCATGGAGGCGGAGGTGGAGCTGGTAGGATTTGCTTGTATTATCGAGAGAACCACTTCCTTGGTCGTTTTCTTGGTTTTGGAGGCACCAGTTCAATCGAACCCGGTGGTCCAGGGACAGTGTTTCTAGAGAACGTCCCTGGGATGAACGCTACCTATGGGCATGACCGTATAGACGAAGCAGCGCACGCAGAAAGAGTGCTTCTGGATGAAAATGTTGTCAACGGAACACAATGGGTTCGCAATAGAACATTGTACGCAAATGCTATGGGTCGAAAACCTCAAAGTCCAGACGCTAATCTAAGTTCAAGCTATCGTGATTTCAGCGTTGGTGGCTCAAGCAGAGTATGGCTCATTTTGGACGATGAGGATCTGGAAGCGAACGGGACCGATGTTGAGCTTAACGAGTTACAGCTTTACGGCGGAGCACAACTCGCCATTATCAACCCAGCAAACACCAAAGCGTACATATCCATTGTGATTGGTCAGATGGAAGGAGACAGAACTGGTAGAATTCATCTCGGCTTTAATCAGACTTTCCTCTCTCTCCAGTCGTACCTTCCCATGGACATGATCATTTATCAAGGTGGACTCACCACTATGCAGGGCGAGCTGCTTGTTGCTGGGGTAACAGTCGAAATTGATGGTGTTTTGAGAAGATGTCAAAACATCACTGTGGTGGATGATGGTGTGATTCGCATGAAGGAGATGTATGATGTGGAGGGAAAACCAACTGAGGTAAAAGCACGAAGTTGCATATGAATTGGATTTTTTTCTTTTTCATTAGAAACGAATACTGATTTACATCCAATTTTTTATCTTCAAGTGCCAGAAATAAACCATAGATTAGGGAATGTCTTTTAGAATGTCTGGTTTGACATAATGATAAAAAGATATTCCTTTTTCCTGATTCATCTTTTTTTGTGAAAGAAACAATTAAAGACGGGCCGCCATAAAACCTTACTCACTTGAACTGCAAGGGGAAAAAAAAAGTCTTTATGTATTTCGTGGAGCTTTTGCCGGGATCGTATTTCAGCGATATATGTTCTTGACTATTGCAAGTTTTTCTTGTATTGTATGTTTTTACTCTAATGTCTTAAAGCTCATTTTCCTACATTTCAGACATTTTATTTCGAAGCAATAAATGTTCGAAATAAGGGCACCATGATGGTAACCAATCAGGAGCGAGTTCGTGAATTTCGTGGAAAGTCCATGCAAATTTATGGAGGGGGAACGTTTACAGCAGTTAATCTTCATGTACACGTCGTGAACTTTACCATCGATGCGCTAGCAACAGTCCACGCAACTTTGGAAGGGGAAAAATTCGATTACGAAGGTATGGCTGCTTTAAAACGCCATACTTTTGTAGAGTTATGTAAATTGAATTATCAGACAAGCTTTTTAAGTGCGAGACTTATCTTACCTTGGATTAGAACTAGAAATGAGACGACTTTCGCTTGCGAACAGCTATCAGATTCGAGCATTTACAAGACGTTCTAAGCATGTAAATTTCACAAGGAAAACTCTGTTACATGTATTTATGTCTTACGACTCTATTGTTTTCGCGAATTATATTGTCTTTGTGCCCAAAAACTTGAAATCTGAGACTACAGTTATACTTTATTCTTGTAACTGACATTTTAGGTAAGGGCCCTGGTGCCAAGTATCCAACCCCAGGCTTTGCTGGAGGATCAGGCGGTGGTCACGGGGGACTGGGAGGACGTTCTACGAGTCAAGTGACAACTGGGGCTGCATATGGTTCAGTAAAGGAGCCTACAGAATTTGGTCGGTAGTTTGTTTTTCTGTTGATTTTCAATGCTTTTTTGTTGTTAGGATAAATGAATTGGTTTAGATCCTCCAAGATTTGTACGTGTGATTAATTTTGATGGAAAGTGCTCATGACAGGTGCCTGGAAGTTTCTCCATTTCGCCGTGCAACAATCGAAATAGGAAACTTCCATATGCGGCTAGAGATTCGTGTAGATAATGAATCACTCCACTATTATTAAGAAGGGTATTTCTATTTATGTCATTGGGCGTCCAATGAGGACGAATTACGAAAAAAAAGACCAATTAATGTGTTCAGAATTGTGCCTATAATGTAAATCCTAATGCTTCAAAGCTTAAAGCTAATGCTTATGGCGCATGTAGTTGCATATTTTCTTTCTCCCATGTGAGTGCTTGATGCTGTACCTACGGTGTTTTATTTATCTCTTTATTTATTTATTCATTTTGATTAAATAATCTAGCTTTCTGGACTGACCTTGGCGCTCTTGTCATGAAATAAAAATGCTGGGAAACGCTCGGCATGGTTACCTCTTATTTTTCCAGTTTCACGTTAAATAGAATGATTTTAAAATCCACAGGTAGCAGTGGTGGCAAGGGAAGCAGTGGGGCTCATGGAGGACGCGGTGGCGGTATTTTATTCCTGAACATCAGCGACACCCTGGACATCGAAGGAACCCTAAGTGTAGATGGTGCCAACAATGGTGGGTCCGAAGCTGGAGGAGGAAGTGCTGGAAGTATTCTAATCAGAACTGTTTTACTGGAGGGGAGTGGAACTGTTCAGGTAATTTTACCTTGAAGGGAAATCGCTTCTTGAACCAACCGTCGTTAAGCAATTAATAAAATAACGTAAAATAGTAGCAAACTTTTTGACAAGCGGACTACGAATCGAAAAAAATAATGTTTGATATTTTGAGATATAAAATTAATTTTCTAATACCTTTTCATTAGAAACTTAGAAGGTATCTTCTTATATCAAGAGCACGGTGAGGTACTTAAAAATATTATGTCTTAGTATTTACCACTCAGGTAAAAGATACAATTTTTTTGTATTTGTGTGGTATATGCTTAAATAATAATTCACCTCAGTGTCGGTGAAAGAGGTGGATATTGAAGCGGCGAGGTAAATATCCACCACTATTCACCTCCACTCCGGTGAATGATAATTAATTGTTATAAACCTAGACTTTCACTCAACAAAACAAGCACTGTGGTTGGTTGATTCTTGGTCACGTGCTCCTGATCAAATTCAAATGTATCCCGACCAGGATACAACTGCGCAGTTGTTGCCCGCGCGCCGAGTACAACAGCACGTTTATTTGTTTTTGCCATATGATTGTTCAAGGGAAAGTCTAAATATATAACAAAGCACTTAATGTATGGTCCCTTGTGAATCTAGTTAGTTTTGTTTTCCCTCGAATCCCCACGACCCAGGACTCTCGGGAAAACAAAACTAACTGTTTCCTTGGGATCATAGATTAAATGTACATTATTTCGGAAGATTCATTGTCTTGAACATAAACATTGCTTTTTAATCAAGGCATTATCCTTTGATAACATGCTTTTGTTACTACTGGTAACAGCAACTGTCACATTATTCTTCTTATCAAGGCAAACGGTGGCAATGGTTACACCGGTTCTTCCAGAGGCGGAGGCGGTGGTTCTGGTGGCAGAGTTGCCTTGTACTACCAGGGAGGGTTCTTTGATGGTGTCCTTGAGGCCGCTGGCGGGAAGGGCGACTTAGAAAACGGTGCGGCAGGGACTGTGTACGTAGAAAAGGCGGTGAATAATTCAGACACGCCACATCGAACTTTGAAAGTCGACAACAAGGGTCGACCACCACTTAATGAACGAGTAAATGAGGTAAAAAAATGAGTCACTGACTTTAAAATTGCTTTAGAAAGGTATTGAAGGGGCAATTGATCATTATACACTCTAAACAAAAAAAAAAAAACAGGTATCTCGAAGAAAAAAAAACATATTTTCTTTATATTTGTTATTTGCTGGCGCTCTTGTTCTGTTAATGAAAAAAGATAACGAGCCAATAATACTCCACACACTTCAAAAAATTTGATTAATTTTGTTTTCTACCCTAACTGCGCAAAATGAATTAGAACCGCGTGTCTTTCATTTGGGCTGCAGGCCAATATAGTGATTTCATTGACGATTAAGCTTGTCCTTTACGATTGTTCTTGTCTTTAAGGAGGGAAGGATACGATTTGGACAGACAACGTTGAGTAGCCAATCACATACACACATTTACTCAGCCCTGGCTCTTCCAGCTCACTTCTACGTTGCAACACAGTTGTAAATACCCTAACATGTAACTCTGACATTGAGAAATATAAAGTTAATTTATAATGAGAAAAGCATCAAAGTTGACCTTTTGTTGGAGGGAAGGTGACGGCTAGATATTGTTGTAGGTAGTTCTGCTTGCCTAATCTATATTTAAGTCACTCCATATTTTGTTACAGATCGAGGAAGTAAAATTGTATCCAGGAAGGTTGAAAGACGGCAGAGTCTACTCAGATGAGTACACCAGCATAAGTGGCCTGAGATTCAAATCCGATGGGTCTACGATGCCCCTCTCTTTAGGATCCAGCAGTTATTATTCGCTGTCCCGAATGTTCGACGGAGACCTCAAGAACGCTTACATAGTGCAATCGTCCTCCGTCCATGTGGTCATCGAGGCTACTTTGCCAAGGCTAATGTTCATACATCACATCAGGCTTTATCCTGTATGTAGTACAGATTTTTCTGTCTAGTACAATCCTTAGCTTATCAAGCTTTTACCTTCACAAGGAGAACGGTGGCATTATCCCTCAGGAAGAAGGGTGGAGCCCTTACAACTAAGTTTTGTAGCGGAGAATTCTGTTACCGTTTTCGCAATTGTTATAACACTTCCCGTTGCCCCTTTTATTGTTAGTAACGGAGAAATTGACCTTATGAAAAATTTTATCATTGGTTTGGAGGCAAGGCGTGTCAGTATAACAAGACGAGGGTTTTACCATTAAATCTAACTCTGACGTCGTTGTTATGCCTTTAAGAAGCTTCTTCAAAAGTTTATGAGTCATTTTTAGTGTCAATGATAACCGCTTCTATTTGTGTTAAACCTTGAAATAAATATTTGCATGGGTAGCAAATTTCCACGAGGCACTAAGAGGAGACAAATAATTAAGAAATGAAAATTTGGTTTGTAGGAAAAAAATTTGTTCGGGCGTTCACCTGACAAGAACCTATTCAGGGATCGTAAATAAGGTGTTCACTAGATTTGTAGCAAGTTGTTTTGAAAGTACACAAGAAGCGAGCATTAGAGGCTAAAAGTGAAAATCTGCTCCATGCACTATAACGCTTTCTTCTTTCATGTTTTTTAGTATTGTCATCAACACTACCGCGTGAGTTTCACCTTAACGACGGACCATCCAGTTATCGGTTGGAAAGACAGAACGAAAGGTTCGCGTTCATTTGCAAATTGTTTTGATACTTTGGTTTACAATGATGTAACCATAGAAGATACTATTTCGAAGTTCACGGTAACATTGACAAGACTTGAATCAAACGTTGCGTTGAGCGAGCTTAAAGTGTTTGTCGGGCGTGATACGTCGTCCTTCAAAGCCATTACTCTTGAACAAGACAGCTCAAGAACATGGTTAGTATTCAACGATCAGGGAACCATGACATTTGAAGTTGACGAGTTGGATGTGCGTGGAAGTGCACACCTAGGTATTCAAAACGGAGCTGGAAAACTGGACTTCAAGGTGAAAGAGTATAAGGGTGATTTTACAGGAACTGTTCATGTAGGTGGAGCACAGAATTGGTACCTGAACGCCAGCAACAATTCCGTGATTCCTTTTACCCTCAGAACTTACCAGGTGAGACTATTTTCACAATCTACTGACTAACAGGGAAACTACCTTATTATGAGAGGGTTATTCTCGTGTTTATCAGGGTATTTAAAATCAAAATGTAAGAGAGGTTAAATTTCAAACCTGACTCTTCCTTCCCTTTATACCCTTCCGCATAGAGAAACAGCATTTCTTGATTCCTTAGTCATGGTAAAATTACAGCATTGCAAATGCCAGAGAAGGATCAGGGAATTTTCGTAAGAAGTAGTTTTTAAAAGTCTTACTACTTCGACCGTTATTATTGTCTATGGTATTGACTCTTTGAAAATACGGTCGGCTAAAGAAAACGTCATTGTTTCGTAGTAATAAAATTATTTTTTTGTGCTAAGAGAATTAATAGCCTAATTAATGAAATTGAAGGATAGGAATTTAAAAGCTCTCGGAAAATAATGTGGAAATTAAGGCTAAGTAACTCAACGTGAATTGGGAGAAAGCTCGTTTATTTCAATGAAAAAGTCTGATAAGCCTGCATAAAAAAGCATTTATTTTATTGTGTTTGGTTATTAGGTATTGTAAAAGAAAAACACATGTTACCACAGTAGGATAGGTATCATTTTTATGTATGCTTACTCTTACTCATCATGAGATGCTTTTTACGTTCTCAAAAATATGTTTTTGTCTTCATAGGGCTCACAAGTTTTCCTCCCACGGGAAGTCTATCTCCAAAAATCTTCAATTTACGCAGATTCTAAGCTGGAGGGGCTTAAAAACCTCTTCATTTCACAGGGAAGTCGCTTTGACGTTACGCAAGGAGCGCATGTAAATTCCCCCTCGAAAGCCACCATTTTGTTGGATCGCATCACCATTCTAAATGGGGGAACGTTCTACCAGCGGACCGCTGTGCCCGCAAAATTAGCCCTGAATCTGACAGGGGAGCTGATCATCAACGCTGGCGCGTCAATGGAAGTCAGCCAAGTTCATCTCCAGGCCCATAATATCTTCATCGACATTGACGGTGTTCTGTCCGCGAGTGGGAGGGGCTATTCCTCTATGAAGGGTGATGAACCAGGTCGGAAGTCTGACGTCTCAGCCTCCGGAGCTGGCCATGGAGGGGCTGGTGGAAGTAGCACGAGTCAAGAGTACGTTGGAAGGGCTTACGGATCCTTTCAGATCCCTCTTGACTTTGGAAGTGGTGGGGGACAGGGGTATCAGGACTTGGTGAGTTACACTGATAAATTGGTCTGCGGTTTAGAGCAGCTTAAGTGGTATATCTCATTACATGTCTAACTTCAGATCTTTGTTCATGTTTATTTCCAAATACATATCTAAAAAATTAGGTCGAGAAGTATGTTCTTTTCTGAGATCGAGTATTTATGGAAAGGCTGTTCAATTACAGAATATTCACTGGTTTAAAAACAATACTAAGGGTTATGTTTTCTATCGTTCTTAGCCGGGTAGCTCCGGCGGCGGGGCCGTCAAACTGAGTGCTTCTCATATCGTACAAGTTGACGGGCTTCTTGATGTATCAGCTGGTGCAGCTGTCAATCCAGGCACCGGTGGCGGAAGTGGTGGTAGCGTCCTCATCCAAGCAACGCTATTTCTGGGGAAAGGCAAAATATTTGCCGATGGGGGCGAGGTTGCTCATTCGTCGCTTGGAGATGCTGGGGGAGGAGCTGGTGGTCGCATTTCTGCTCATTACAAAAGCACAAGATTTGCAGGCTCTTTCTCAGCCCATGGTGGGGCCAGCAGAAGCGAAGCTGGAGGGCCAGGAACGGTCTTTCTCTCTGAAAACTCCACTCACACAACCATGATTATCGACAATAATGGTTACCGTGCTTCTAAATTGTATATCTCAGACTACAGAGATCGCTCCAACGACGGAGGACGTGCCTGGCTCCTTGCTGGCTACATGGACGAGTTTACCTTAAACCTGTTACAGTTACGAGGTGGCACTCACTTTGCCGTTTATCATCTTAAGCCTTCATTTACTCTCAACGTGGAACGACTGGAAGGTGACCTTGGGGGTTTAATTCACGTGTCAAAGAAAAACAGAGTGTATATCAAGAACGCTCCAAGACTGTTCCCTTCAAGTTTCCACATTTATAATGAGGGATTTCTTCATCTTCCCCGAGATGTCTTACTCAAGGACTTGTTTTATCCGAGAATTTCCCTTGAAGGGTTGATCAGTGGAATGGATAACTTGACACTTGGTGGAGGAGCGGAATTTGTGGTCACAGCAGAGGTACTGATTTTGAAGATTGTGAACTGAATGTAATTAAGAGTGTTATTAAATATGCTGAGCTTTCAAATGTGTTATTTAAAGGGCAATGGCTACTCGTTCAGCGAATGCTCAGTGTTATCCTTTCTTTGAAAGGATAGTTTTGTAAATTTTGAATGTGAAACTTGAATCCGCGCTTGTGGAAGTTGAAATGATTATGGAACGTCGCACAGCCTTATCTCTTTAATTGTTATTGACGTGAGGGAAATAGGAGGTAGACCTATTCTTCGCGGGGTAAAATTGCTTTTTCTAACAACAAGCTCCTTCTTAGCTGTATTATCAAAGTTTTAGTCAACCTTCAGTTTGTTATGTTTTAGTCTCGCTAGTTTGTTTGTTCAGGAAGAGAATCTCTCACAGCAAAGAAGCTGTCCAACATTTATACGCAATTACCGATAAAATGAATTAGGATTTCAAAGTCTACCAACTAGCCTATGTGAAGAAGTTCAAATGTTTGTGGCGTTGGGAAAACGGACATAGGAGAATAACGGTGGTTTTGAATGATGGGGAACTTAAGATGCGAATGAAAAGGCACTTATGAATTGAAGGAATCTTGTCACAAACAGAAGAAACTACGAGTAACTAATCCGAAGGAAGTGAATATGTCTAGAAGGAGAAAAATACGCTACAAAGCAAAAACTATGAGTGGAACGTGGTGTAACAAGGAAGTCGGTCAGCCAGTTTGTCATAGAGTCAGGGAGTGTGTTGGTCAGCCAGTCAGTCAGTCGATCAGTCTGTTAGCTAATCAGTCGGTCGGTCGGTCGGTCGGTCGGTCGGTCGGTCGGTCGGTCGGTCGGTCGGTCGGTCGGTCGGTCGGTTAGGTAGGTAACTCTATTTCAAATGTAATCATAGACGGCTTGGAAATATATCCCGCAAGTCTTAAATATTTTTCGTTATCGCACTAAACTTATCCCTTTTGCAGGGTCAAACGGAGGGCTATAGCAAAAAGACAATCCATTTAAATTCACTGACAATCATGAATGGTGCCAAACTCGTGGCCACTGATACTGTTTTGGACTCACCAACGGTTACCCTGCTACTGAATGAAAGTTTAAGAGTGATGGCTGGCGGTTGGATACAAGGCAAGTGGATAGACATCAATGCTGGTGATATTGAAGTGGAGGCATCTGGAGTCATAACCGCAGAGAAACAAGGCCACGATGCAAAAAGTGGATCTGGGTCGCCATCAGGTAAATAAGCCTCTCACGCAGTTTGCATGTTTCGTGATATGTTTTGATTTCTACTCACAGAGTTATTGAGGATATGCAGTACAATAAGTTTCTTATAAACAGTGATATGAAACTATATATGACATTCTGTATGATGAGATGAATTATGCATTCATTTTGATTGGTTGTTGCTTATAAACTATTGTCAGAGAGATGCATGGATGACATCACCCTTAAAATCATTTTGCTTTTTTTGTTCTTATATTGAAAAAAATAGATTCCATGATGCCGTGGGTTTGTACAGTATTGTGTCTCAGAGGATGTTCTCTGTGTTCTTACCACATTTTGATGTCATTTTTTATCTATTACAAAACAGATGCACGGCATTATGGAATCTCTTTGATAAATAGATGTGTATTTCAATCTCAAGATAAAAGAGTAATTTTAAACCACCATCATTTTTGTTTACCTCAAGAAAAAACAATATCCATCATTTACAAGTTTACAGTTACATTTTATCGAAACCTCTCCTAAGTTTTCTTCAAGGATTTATTGTTGACCTCTTGATGAAATTACTTTAAGGTTCCGCTGGTGCCGGTCATGGAGGTCGCGGAGGTCTTGGAGACTCCGGGTCATCCCCAGGTAACTCATACGGCTCCCTTTTTCGACCTCTTTCACATGGAAGTGGCAGCATGTTTGCTGTTGGAGGTGGTGTCATTAAGCTGGCAACTAGCCAATCAGTTACTATAGATGGTTTAGTAGATGCAAACGGCGAGGATGCCCTCAACAAGTCTTCTGGAGGGGGGAGTGGGGGAAGTATCTGGATCCTATCCAAAGTCTTCAAAGGGAATGGAGTTATCAGAGCCTCAGGTGGAAGTGGATTGTTTTTCGAAAGTGGTGGAGGGGGTGGAGGACGAATCTCTATTGCATTTGACAACCGCACATTCAGTGGCAAAATAAATGTTTTTGGTGGAGCAAGCAACAAAACGGCAGGGGGCGCTGGTTCCTTATATCTCCATAATAAATACACAGATTTCAAACAGCTCATTGTTGACAACAACAATATAGGTTCACCTTTAACAGATGACATTACAGACGTCTCAAATGACGGAGGTCGAACCTGGCTGACACCAGAACCCAACACAATTGAAATGTCATTTGATGAAGTTGACATTCGAGGCCAATCACAACTAGCCGTCCTCACAACTCCACCTGACTCACCTTTCCGCTGGAACATTGGAGGCATCCGTGGTGATCGCTCAGGAATCCTGCATGTTAGAGCTAATCAAGAGATGTATATGACAATATCTGACAATGAGGGAAAACAGCCTCAATTGCTTTGGGGTGTCAATGTGTATCCAAGGGGTGACCTCAAGTTGCCCCATAACCTTGTTGTTGATGGGATCAAAATTATTACTGCGGGAAGTTTGAGTGGAGCTCAAAACGTCACTGTGGGAAATAATGGAAGACTCATCCTCAGGTAGAATAATTCTTAGTCATCAATGCCTGCTTTATTAAAATTGCAGTCCTTGCACAAATCACATTTAGGAACTTACCCTGTACTTTTGAATGGCCCCATAGTAAATGGCTAAGATTTATCCCATCACTCAATATTATTATACCTATTTGTTTTTTGGTAGTCTGAACGCATGGATTTTATGATTATTGATTATTACTATTTGTAGGCAATTAATTTCTCCCAACAACCAGATGTCCAGAAACCTTACATTTGACGTGATTGAGATCCAGGGCGGAGGTAGAATTGAAATACAAAGCGACAAGGACGGCCTTTCAATAAAATGCACAGCCCTGTGGATCCGCAGTGGTGGCGTTCTCATCGCAGACCGCCTTTCAATTGTGGCCGACTTAGTTACAATTGAGCAGTCAGGAATTATTGATCTTAACCATAAGGTAAATTTTTGTTATGAAAGTGTTATCAGATATGGATTCTTAGATATGGAATTCCACAAATTTCTGTGCTGAATCAGTATATGGGAATGGTTTGGCATGGAAATGGACATGACATTCTGATTTTACAACTTTTTCAATCTGTTAGGCTGTTTAGGAGACCCCACATGTACACTCACTTTTACCATCAAAAGCCTTTCTGAAACTCCCTACCTTTTCTTCAAAGACACAAGCCTTGAGAAGTACTATGGTTGAAATACACCGTATTTCTCTTCTTGGAAAGTAATTCTCTTCCCTAATATCAACATTATAGCCTCCTGGCTATGTTTTTAATTGTCTTCTGATTTTTTTCTAACAGGCTGTTGTGGCAGGCTCAGGACCAGGAGCTGGGTATTCACACTATTCGGGATCTTCAGGGGCTGGCCATGGCGGTCGGGGAGGTAGAGGTCAATCTGAGAATCGAACTGGTGGTTTCTATGGAGATTTCATCAGTCCAAAAATGTTTGGTAGCTCCGGTGGTGGAGGAAGTGGTGATGACATAGCAACCGGCGGAGGTGTTTTCTACTTACATGCTCAACGGATTGTGCACGATGGAGAAATTTCAGTAAATGGAAAAGATGCTTTAAACAATTCTGATTATGGTGGAGGAAGTGGAGGAAGTGTTTTTATTGAAGTAGAATATTTTGACGGTTCTGGGATAATGGAAGCAAATGGTGGTGCTGGTGGAATCAATGGCGGTGGTGGAGGTAGTGGTGGAAGAATTGCCATCTATTACAATCAGACATTCTTCACTGGACAGATTTTCGCATATGGGGGAGGGTCTACTGTTGAGAGTGGAGCAGCTGGGACTATTTACAAGAAAAACAAACATAATGGTAAGAGTATCCTAGAGGTTTACAATGAAGGGAAGAAGCCATTGAAAAAGGCAATCGCTGATTATTCAGACTTGACAAGTGATAGTGCGAGAACATGGCTGACGATAAGCCACATTATTGGTTCATCGGTGCCAGTTACTGTGCCAGATATAAATCTTGGGACCACTGTTTACAAAGGCCTCACAATTACCGAAGTGAAGCTAGGTGGATCAGCTCATCTTGCAATTGAACCTGACGCCACCAAGATTCGCCTTCACACGTTTGCACAGTTTTATGGAATGTTTGAAGGAAACAGCTTTGGCTTCGTTCATGTTGGACCTAAGCAACTACTTGCAATGCCAGACACAGACTACTACATTCCAGTTAATTTAAAGGTTTACCCGTCAGGCTACATTAAGTTACCGGACAGAGTCATGCTACACAAGAACTCCCTGTCTCTTGATGCTGGATATCTCATTGGTGTCGAAGACCTAGCTATCTCGCAGTGTACAGTTTCGTTTGGAGCCGGCTCTGGAGCACAGAGCACAGGATCATTACAGGCGATGTATTTTAAGATTCAAACACTGACGATCATGAGCCAAGGGATATTAGATATGGTTGCACCAAACTCTAATTATTCATTACATATTGACTCTCTAGTCATCAACTCGGGAGGTGCACTAAATGGACGAAAAGTAGATATTGTTGCAAAGAGCGTAACTGTTGATGAGTCAGGGAAGATAAACTTGGATGGCCAAGGAGAGAAATGTCTAGATCCCAACGTTTACTACGCTGGGTCAGGAGGAAGTCATTCGGGCTATGGAGGGTTTGGAATTGGAAGCAAGCGACAAGACCCATTTGATTCAGTTTTTCTCCCAGTAGCATTTGGAACGGCTGGGTATGCTGGGCGTTCATCTTTTAGTTGTATGGGTGGATCTGGTGGGGGATCCCTGAACTTGACAGTCGATGGAACACTACAAATTGATGGTGAAATCTCGTCCAGGTGAAGATTTATAATATGTATTTTATATTTTTCGAAAGAAGTAAACTATTTCAGTAAAGTTTACTGTTTTGAACTATTAAAAGTATCGTTTGGATGTTCTCTAGTCAGAATGTAATCCTCATTTTTATCAGAGAAATTGAGATTATGGTAATACTTCTGATGTCCTGTGTGTTACTTTCTAAACCATTTCATGTAGTATATAGGGCCTTAAAATGTTTTTTGACCGTGTGCATTCATTTCCTTTTCTCCAGAGGCCAAAATGCTAAAGACAGTGAAAGTGGTGGAGGTGCAGGTGGTAGCATTTTAATCAGAATCACCACACTAGAGGGTACTGGTACGTTCGAAGTCCAAGGCGGTGATGGCGGAGTCACCTCTGGTGGAGGAGGTAGTGGTGGAATTGTTGCAATTTACTACAAGATATCATCACATCAGTTTTCCTACAAGGTTCATGGTGGAGGTGGCAAGAAGATCGGTGCTTCTGGCTTCCTGTACACGAAGAGGGATCTCCAGCGTAGTCGTCGGCAAGTATCTGAGTCAGATTCAGTACTGATCCTGGAAGGAAGGGAGGTTTTGTCTTTTGAATCTCCAAGTGTACTTGTCTGTGATCCAAAACTGATTGACTTTACTTTTGAGGAAGTGAAGCTTTTAAAATCCAGCACCCTGACGATGATTTCATGTTCTCAGGGAAGTCCTATGACTCTGATCGCAAGAACAATCAAGGGTGACAAAACAGCGTGGTTGGTCGTGAAACCAAATCATGATGTTTATATTGGCGTTACAAGCATAGTTGAGCCAAGCATGGAGCTAGAATTTAATGCGGAAATTGAAGATGGAGGGACGCTGTCTGTTCCGGGGAATTTCTTCATTTCTGGTGGTACACAGATAAACCTTAGTGGCAGCTTAATTGGCGTGTCGGACTTAACAGTCAACGATAAAGGAAAACTTGTGCTTAAATATCCTGGACATACTGGCTTTAGAATAACTCCTGACCAGGGAAAATCTGTAGTGCAGATTTCAACTGTGCGAATCAAAGATGGTGGAAGCATTACAACAACTTCACCAAGCAAGGTTGAAATAAAATCGGATCTCTTACAAAAAGACTTTGGTGGAAATCTTGGACCTGGAATTTCTGTGTCTTTGAAGCAACGAATAGAGCACACCAATGGACCCTCTCTCAATAAGCAGGGCTGCCCACATGGATACGAAGTTGTTGAAGTAGCTTCCAAAACTTTGTATAACCCATGCGGTGTTGGGAAGCACATTTTTAACAAAAGAAATGAATCTTACCTCGTATTAAAAAACGTCTCAGTGGCCATATCACATAATGAAACCATTTATGTAATTAAGAATGAGACACGCTTCAACGTCACATACTACATTGCTTGCGACTATGACGATTTCAAACTTTTACCTGGCCAATCTTGCAACCTAGCACCAGGAAGCTATAAATACAATTCTCTGGAAATACAAGGAAGTGCTGCAATGTATGTTGAACCAGGAACAGAAAAAGGAAATGCTAGTACTTTATCTGTTTCTAAGCTTACCATCTTCTCTCAAGGCCAACTAATTGCAAAGACGTCCAATTTTATTGATGCCATCTCGACACCCTCGGACTATGGTGGCAGCTATGGAGGTCTCGGAGGAGGTGCTTCTGAAAACAGCGCCCTATATGGTAACATTTCATTTCCTGTGGATTATGGTAGTAATGGTGGAGGAAGCAGTCAAAATCATGGATGGGGAGGAGGTGTGATAATCCTAAAGACAACAGAACTTTTCAACGATGGGCTTATTGATGCTAGTGGTGGGGACGGATCTTCTGGAGCTGGTGCTGGAAGCGGAGGCAGCATCCAAGTAGTAACAGATTATATGAAAGGATCTGGTATATTCAGGGCTCGTGGTGGAAATGCGAACTTCCCTGCTGGAGGGGGAGGCGGGGGAAGAGTTGGAATAACGATACGTAAGGGGCAGAGTGAGTTTCGCGGTCTTTATGATGCTACTGGTGGAGATGGACGTAGACCAGGCTCATCTGGAACTGTTTTTGTACGTGACCAAAGACAAGGAGCTTCATATGAAATGATCATGTTCTGGAACAAGATCATTGGCTATCCTCCGGCTCAATTACCAAACACGTCAGCTCCCTACACCTATGATGAAATCCGTTTAGAAAATCGCGGTACATTCCTAGCAACAGCTCAGCTAGTAGTCGCTAAGAGCTTTGTTACCGATGGCACTGGCAAGCTAACAATTTCAGGAGGTGCCCGAGTTGACATTCTGAGTTTTTCAAAATCCTCGAGAACATTTTCATGTGACCTTGAAATACAAGCAGGTGGTTCCTTGTACTTCTACAATCAACCAATCTTTTTAGGTCCAGGTTCCCCTACTGTGGTAGTTGCCGGTATTTTGGATGCTAGAGAGCCTTCTGTTGGCAAAGGCAAGTCTATAAAAATAACTTCAACAGGGGAAATAAGACTGGATAAGCTGAGACTTCTTAAAGACTCTGTGATGCGAGTGGATTCTGATGCCTCAATCAAGAAGAGCTTCTCGTATGCTCAATTCCATCTTACCTCACTGAGACTGGATACGAATGCACAACTTATATTTGCTCAAGAAAATGTTTCTTTGAGGGCTGATTTAATTCATCTTAGCCAGGGAGCAGCAATCACGTCTGATACCGATACGAAACTTATCAACATCGCAAGTAATGATATTCTTATAGATAATCAAGCAAGAATAACTGCTGATGAAGGAGGATTTTTGGGTGGTCCAGGAAAGGCCAACGGCTCTGGTAGTGGCTGTGGACATGGTGGAGGAGGTGGGGGAGGCCAGGGAGGAGAGTCGTATGGATCAGTATTTGAACCCCAGCATTACGGCAGTGGTAACAATGCCCGTGGTGGTGGAGTAATTTTCTTAAATATTAAAAGAGGATTTACTCTATATGGCAGTGTAAGTGCAAATGGTGCAAATGATTCAAGGGGAGGAGCAAGTGGCGGTAGTATACTGGTCCATGCAGGAACTTTATCTGGTCACGGGGAGGTTCTATCAAATGGTGGTGAGGGACTTAGTAATTCTGCCGGTGGCTCTGGTGGTCGTATAGCGCTGTACATTACAGATAGGACATCTTTCAAGGGTGTTCTCACTACTTACGGTGGATGTGGGACCACTTGTGCTGCAGCCGGAACAATCTTCATCCGTGAGTATGTGGTTGGACTGCCTCAGAACTCTACAGTAATAGACAATGGAGACAGGAAAACAGAAGCTAACACGATAATAATGCACGAAATGAAGATCTCTTACACGATGCGACTACTTAAACTCGTCAATGGGGCCCGGCTTGAGGTAGCAACTGTTCCTAATGTGGAAATGAAGATAGCCATTCAGAATCTTGAAGGTGATGGAAGTGGAAGCTTTCATGTGCATCACAATCAAACACTAACCCTGGGGGCTGGCAAGGCTGTTTCGTCACGACCGTTCATGTTTCCATGGGCAATGATCGTGGATGAGGGAGCAACGTTGAATCTAGATCCAGTACTTTTCATTACGCGAACAGCAATTTCGCCATCCCTGTACTTAGCTGGTAAACTGACTGGCGGAGAAAAAGTTACTGTTGGACAAGATGCCTCTGTGGTTATAGCAAAAAGTGGAGTTATTGGAACTCACTCCAACACTCCTGGAAAGTACTCATTCCTCTCCCTTAAAGTCTCTAGTGGCGGACGCATTACAATTGAAGTTGATGAGGATGCAAATGCTCCTGTCGAACTCAAGTCTCTCTCTGTTGATGTGGCTTTCGGTGGAGTTATAATTGGAAGATACCTTAGAGTTGACGCATCATTATTAAACATTGCCTTTAGTGGAACTTTGCAAGCAAATGGATTAGGTAACCCTGCAGGAGTTGGTCCTGGTGCTGGCAGTTCTTCTTTGTTAACAGGAGGTGGTTATGGAGGTTGTGGTGGAGGTAATACCAATGAAACCTGCGTGGTATATGGATCATTGTTTGAAGCAACAGAGTTCGGTAGTGGGGGAGGTACAACACAAGTTCCAGATGGTATCTTTGGTAGTGGTGGTGGTATCATAGAGGTAGAGGCTCAGGTTTTAATTGTTGATGGAACCATTTCTTCAAATGGTCAGAGTGGCAGCAGCACAACAGGCGGTGGTAGTGGTGGAAGTGTGGATATTTCTATCTCGCAAACATTCAGTGGTCGAGGAAAAATAAAAGTTGAAGGAGGATACGTATCTGGTCAAGTGTCAGGAGCTGGTGGGGGAGGTCGCATTTCTATACTTATAACTGGTGATAACAAATTTAGTGGTTCTTTGAGTGCTCGTGGCGGAAGTTCATCGGCTAAAAGTGGATCGCCTGGAACGGTTTACACTGAAGATGGAAAAACAGTTTTACGTAAAAGAAAACTCTATCTCGATAATGGCGGCATCTCTTCAAACTCACCTTTGCCAATTTTTTTGAATCAATCAGTTGTGGCTTCTTATGATTTTCAAGAAATCCACTTAAATGGCCTGGTTATGCTACACGTTGATAAAGATATGGAAGTTGAGAAGCTGGTCACAGACTCCGACAGCGTTATATATATCAAAGATAATGTTACTTTCACTGTCGAGCCAAATTCGAAGTATCTCCAGCCTGATTGTAGCTTTATTGTGGACGCCAATGGTGAAATTCGTATTCCAGACAAAGTTATGTTTCTCGGAAGAAACAACGTTTTCAAAGGTACTTTGACGGGTATACTGGATATGGTTATTGGTGAGAACAGAAAGGTTTATCTATTGGCCTCGGCGCGAACAGCTCGTTACATTGATGGTAAGTACACATTTATCACTCACCGTGGAGAATACAGATTTTCATCGCTGAGAATAAAGAATGGTGCATTCTTCTCGTTTGAAAATGCGCACTTGAAGAAAGTTCCTCTCACTCTTGGGCGGCTTGAGATAAACTTTGGGGCTTCGATGCAAGGCAGCTGGCTTGACATCAAGGCTTCTGATGTTATCATACACTCTGGCGCCACTATTGACCTCTCTGCTCAAGGGTACGAAAGTGACAAGGGGCCTGGGGCAGGAGGTCTACATCAGTCCGATGGAACTGGCGCTGGGCATGGTGGCTATGGTGGAATTAGCACCGTAAACTTTGGAAAGTGGTATGGTTCTGCACTCAATCCAAACAATACCGGAAGTGGCGGTGGCAGCTCCAGTAGTGGTAAAGGAGGAAAAGGTGGTGGTTATCTTCGCTTAACAGTTGTTAGGTTACTTACACTTGAAGGGACAATATCAGTAGATGGAGATGGTGGAACAGTGTTAAATAGTGGGGGAGGTAGTGGAGGTAGCATTTGGATCTCAGCAGACAACATACAGGGTAATGGGATTGTTAGTGCAGAAGGCGGTGATGGCAACGGTACTGGAGGTGGAGGCAGTGGTGGACGTGTTGCTCTCTACTTGCAAGGATTGATGAGTTTTGAAGGTCTTTTGAATGCAAAAGGTGGTGACGGGAAAGACGCTGGTGCTGCTGGAACACTTTATATTCAGGATAATAACAAACGCATCCCTCGCAAACGCTTATGGATTGACAACCTGAAAGTTGGCAACAACAAACCTCAAACGGTGCTTTATGAGGCAGACAGAGTTAACTTCCTTTTTGATGAGCTTCGGCTTAATGGAATGTCTCGCTTTGAGATATACAATCTTCAAAGGAAGCTTCAAACTATCCAGGTTGCAAATTTTATCTCCGATGGTGTTGGTGAAATTGCCATAAGAAAAAACCAGACTCTTCTCGCAGAAGTCCTTGAGGCAAAAGAGAGTCACCTAACCTTGACAACGAACATCTACGTTGAGGAAGGTGCTAATCTGGTTGTGGCTTCGAATTTAACAATTGATGGTGCAACACTTACCTTGGATGGTAAACTATCAAATGTTCGACATCTTGTCGTTGAGTCAGGGAGTGCCATTAAATTTGGAGTCACATCACAGACAACGCTTATGGAGAACAAGAACTTTGTATTTCAGAGTGACCCTGGAACGCAACAGTTTGCAAGTGTGACGCTAAAGAGTGGCTCTGACTTTGGGGCTCCCCTTAATCTTAAGCTTAGTGTTGGAAAGTTGAATATGAAGAGTGGGGTGATTCTCCAAGGTAAATTTGTTGATATCAAATCCCAGTCGCTTCTCATTGGTCGTGGGGCAACTCTAACAACTAACGATATCATGGAAATAGAGTTAAATGCTGGTGGTAGAGGACACTCTTCGGGTAATGGTGGCTCTGGCGGCGGGCATGGAAGCATTGGTGGAACTGGATATAATACGTTAGCTGGTGGGATTCCCTATGGAACGATTTATGAGCCAAATCAACCAGGAAGTCCAGGTGGTGATGGCGGTTCTGGTGACTCAGGTGGAAAAGGCGGTGGAGTTATATCAATTGACACTGATATTCTAGAAAATGATGGATCCATCACAGCTAATGGTGGAGATGCATCTCAGAGCAGCCAAGCTGGTGGAGGAAGCGGTGGCAGTGTGTACATAATCGCCAGTAGCGTATTTTCTGGTACAGGGACAGTTTCTGCCCATGGTGGGCGTGGAGATGGCGCTGGTGGATGCGGTGCAGGCGGACGAGTGGCAATACATCTTAAATCTCAGTATGCATACCGTGGAACATTGGAGGCCTTAGGAGGACTTTCTAGTAGCAGTGGAGCTTCTGGTGGTCCAGGCACAGTTTACATCAAAGACGTCCGCTACAAGTTATATTTTGAACAGCTGCACGTTGATAACCAAGGGCAAAGTTGGCAAAACTATGTTACTCTAAACGAAAGTAAAACATTTTATCACTTTCATGAGCTTCACTTAGTACACAAAGCATCGTTACGTATGACTCCCAGTTCAAACTTGACTCAGTCTTCAACGCTTAGCATCGGGAAACTCTTTGGAGATCGATCAGGTCTTCTGCATCTGTATAATGACCACAAAGCAATAATTGAAGTAGTAGAGGCACAGCTGACAACTACTAAGACCCCTGTGAACTTAAGAATTGACAGTGGGGCCGAAGCTGTTATGGCAACAACGGTTTACATTGTTGGCGATGGCGCTGTGGCGTTACATTGCAACGGAACATTAAACGGCGTTCGTAACCTTTATGTTACTCAAAAACGTGTCGTTCTCTTGGAACAAGGCTCACGAACACTAAGGGACGATGAACAACCAGGAACCTTTATGTTCTCCAATGTGAAGTTATTTAGCGGAAGTTCAGTGACCATGAAGGATGAGATCGTGATGAAAATTATTGCTGGATTCTTAAACATAAAGTTCCATGCAAGCTTGGAGGCTCATTATTTCGATATTGTCACTTCAAATCTTGACGTGGAAACTGGGGGACTACTTAGTGTTGCTGGTGATAACAAGGCACGTTTGGCTGTTGAACCAAGTGAAGTATCTTCACTTCCGCAGGGAGCTGGGGCAGGACATGCCAGCAACGGAGGAAGTGGCTATGGAGGGGCTGCTGGAGGCTTGTATCATGGATCCCTTTACAAACCGAAAGACTCTGGTCGCAGGGGTGGAAAAGGTACAAATAACGGTATTGGTGGAAGAGGTGGTGGATATGTTAAAATTGAGGCTGGCACACTCATCATCAACGATGGCATCATTACTGTTGAGGGTGGAAGTGCTGTAAGCGGTGGAGGAGCTGGTGGGGGAAGTGGCGGCAGCCTTCTATTCAACACAGAATCATTCATTGGTAAGTCTTTTCCAACCACCTTATTTCAACTACTACTGCTTTATTTCAGCTACTTATGCTGGGGCACGTAGGGGAGTTATTTTTCTGGAAGTAACAATTTTATTTCTCTTGTTAGCCCTTACCTTTAATAGTAACTCAATCAGCAAGCGAAACTCTCTCCCACAGGAAACTGATAATTATTTATAAGTACGGATGCTAATCGCATGACTTTATAATTATTGTATATGGAATATTACCCAAAATATCGCTTTATCTGTATGTATATTACATTATATGATAAGCTGAATTGGACAAGCATTTTGGTTGGTTCATACTTATAGTCCATCGGAGCGCAAACACATAAGATGGATAATCTGTTAAACAAATGGAGTCCTTGTCGCTGTGCGTCTGTTCAATAATAGATCAAAATGTGGGAGGAATTGCGCCTGGCTTGCCACTTTTTTTCTTACTACATTTTAACGTCAACTGTAATCTATTGTTGAAGAGACGCACGGCAACTTTAAATTATAAAAATGACCAACAACTGATCAGCAAACGATGTTGTCGTTTTAATTGGAAGTCTTTATTCTGAAAGGTTATGGAGAAATGAACAGTAATGGTGGGAATGGAGGAGGTACCAATGCTGCTGGAGGTTCCGGGGGAAGGATTGCAATTTATGCCATTGAGAACCTTTACAGAGGGACTTACCAAGCTTTCGGTGGAAGCTCCGTCTCAGGGGCTTATGGAGGACCAGGCACGGTGTTCTTGCAGGATATACGTTCAAAGAGGCCTTTCAAGCAGCTGCGAATTGACAACCTAATGCGTTCCATTAGAGATCCAGTCACGATAGATGAAGCCAACCTAACCAATCATGATTTCTCACAAGTTCACCTGTTTGGACGTGCAGCCATCAATATGGCTGTTAGAAAGGAACGAACGACTTTGAAAATGTCGAGATTGTTTGGAGATCGAACAGGACTTCTTCATTCCCGTGCGAACCAAACATTTTATTTGGAAGCGTCTGCCACGGAACATAGTGTGTCGAAGCCTGCTGTCAACTTGAGAATTGATGAAAATGCTGAGATGGTCTTTGGCGCGTCATTATACGTTATTGGAGATGGAGCCAAAGGAACTGGACAAATAACTGGTGACTCTTCTTTCACAATTGATGGAAGAATGATAGACGTTACTCACCTGTTCCTTACTAAGCGTTTGAAGTCAAGATTATTATCCCACGCTCATTCTGCAGATTACCATAATGAAACTTTAACTGTGAGTGCTGTAGGCACCTTCGTGCTAGCCACGTTTGAGATCCAAGATGGTTCAGAAGTATTTTTTCCTGATGTGCAAGGAGTTCAATGTGAAGTTGGACTTCTTCACATGAAATACGGCTCCGTGATTGTGGCAGATACATATCGCATTGGAGTTACGTCGCTTCTTCTTGAAACCGGAAGTAAAATAACTGCTTCCGGAAAAGTTCGTCCGAGTGATTATGACAGTTCTGTTCTTCCCAGTTCTTGTAAAGGTTCAGGTGGAAGCTATGGAAGCAAAGGTGGAAAAGGTAAAGTAGCTTTTAAGGAAGTGAAGTTCCCTTAAAATCTGCTGAGATTTTTATGTGGTCATATCTTAGTTGTGGAAATTTGTGTTTTGAAGCCGATCTGAAACTGAGTTACTTCAAAACCTTTACCATCCCCTTGAAGCGTACGCCGACAGGCCCTTTTGATCTGAGAAAGGAAATGATCTCGTCAATAAGACTTTGGAGGTGTTAATTTATGTTATCATGTTTGCTATTTCTTCTAGGTCATAATGGCGTTAATGAACTTCATTCCTATGGTAGTATCTTTACGCCTGGTCACTATGGCTCAGCTGGATGCCCAGGAAGTCAGAATGGTGGAAAGGGTGGAGGACTTATCATCATGGAAGTTGGGGATGAACTTTACCTTGATGGTACCATAGCGAACGACGGACAGGACGCTGCTAGTGGATCAGCCGGAGGGGGCGGAAGTGGCGGAAGCATCTGGATCAAATGTGGTAGATTTAATGGTCACGGCCTCATAACTTCAAACGGTGGTGCAGGCGATGGTCTCACCTCTGGTGGTGGATCCGGTGGACGGATTGCTGTTGATACTCCAACGCAGAATAAGTACGTTGGTGAATACACTGCCATTGGGGGAGATTCAGGCGACCCATCGAAAGACACAACTCAGTATTCTGGTGGGCCAGGCACAGTGTTCTTGAAAGATGCGCGAAATCAGTATGCGCACACGCAGCTTCGCTTGGACAACAAAGGTAGAACTTGGGATCATTATGTCACCCTCAACGAAAGTTTGAAGTCTTACACCTTTGACGAACTTTATCTCGTGCGCAAGGCCGCTATTCATTTGGTCCCAGATGGCAAACCATTGAACTTGACTGTGCACAAAGTGGAAGGTGATCGAACTGGACTTATTCACGTACACGAGAATCAAACTTTGAAAGCCGAGTTTTTAGACGCAGTGTACACCATCACCAGGACTGCTGCAAACTTCAAACTTGATAAGGGGGCCAATGCTATTATGGCGACGTCGGTGCACGTAGTTGGACAAGGAGAAGTGGCATTTGAATGGAACGGCCGTCTTATAGACGTGCAGCACTTCCATGTCGCTTACGGTCGAACCATTAAGATTGGTTTTTATGCTCACACTGCTGGTACTAAAGCAGGAAAGTATCGTTTTATTGATGGTTATGGTACGTTTCGTTTTTCAACGCTGGAATTTGGGAGTGGTACTTTAATACATTATCCACCGCCTATGGGAGTACACTTCATCGTCAGCCTATTGGTATGTGTGCAAGCTAATTCAAGTAAATGATGTTACGAAAATTATTGTTTTTGTTAGGTTAGAAATCAAACCAGGTTGGATAAAAAAAAATGTATGGCTAAAATAGAGTCGATATTGCATGCATCGTATTGAAAACGTTTATATTTAACTACAGTGTAAACTACATAGATGTTATGGCAAAATTCCTGAAGAAAATCCAAATCCACTATTCTCTCGTCACACTGCGTTATTACTGAAAGTGACAAAAGTGATAACAGATGTGGAAGGAAAAACCTTTTTTCATCTCAGTATCTGATATGCATGATACTAAACTAGGCTTCTTTAAAAACAGTGTTTTTTCGTTTGGACAGGATATCAAGTTCAGCTCATATTTCGAAGCAGAGTTCTTCAAAATTGAAGCTACTGACTTCTACCTTGAACCGAATGCTACCCTCAACTGCGCTGGAAGGGGGTTCGAAAATAAAACGGAGGGATCAGGAAAGGACTCTGCTTCAGGAGGTTCCGGAGCGGGGCATGGAACACCAGGCGGTGATGGTAAAGATGTCAGTGGAGGAGAAGAAGTGGGTTCCGTGTATGAGCCAGTACTTCCTGGTGCGAGAGGTGGGACGAGAACTGGAAGGACTACTGGTAGCAGGGGAGGGGGACGTGTTCGTGTAAGTGTTGGATTTGCCTTTCGATTGGATGGGATTATCAATGTCGATGGAGACGATGCAGCAACGAATTCAGGTTAGTGGTATATTAAAAGGACATGGTTACTGTATGAAAGTTAGAATATGTGCAGTGAGGTAGTGTGAGATTACCTCAAGGAGATATTTTCAACCAAAATGTTTAGCACCCATTTTTATCTAAATTTTCTGCTATTAGTGGCGGTTCTGAGGAGTCAGTGGTGCGTGGAAACTAGACTCTATGATTGCATCCGTGTACCTCAATAGATATATTTATGACTCGCGTTTTTGTCAGTAACATTTCCAAAATGAATGACTCAATACGTAAATAAGTAAATAAAGCAAAGAATAAATGGATAAGTAGTATGAAATTTATTGTTTGTTTAAGTATGGTAGATTGTATCACCAAAGCTTATGAATTGTGTCTTTTGAATTACAGGAAGTGGTGCCGGAAGTGGAGGTAGTGTCTGGATAACAACTGGCTATCTTCGTGGCCATGGCGATATATCTGCACGTGGCGGAGAAGGAAACACTGACGGCCTTGCCACAGGTGGAAGTGGCTCAGGAGGACGAATTGCAGTTCATGTGAAAATCAAAGACGAGTACAGAGGTGGCTTTTACGCCTTAGGTGGTGTATCTTCTGGGACCCAACATGGTGGTTCAGGAACTGTGTACATAGAGGAGATCCAGGGTGATAAGTTATTCAGACGGCTGTATATCGACAATCAGAATGCAAATCCACCAAAGGTCTTTACCTTGGACGAGATGAACCCAAAGACTGTGAAGGCGAATGCTACCGAAGAAAATGACGCAGAGTTTGGCTTTGATGAACTGATGCTACAAAGAGGCGTAAGTTCTTCCTTTTTTTTTACCTTGATTTTCGTTACATTTGCTCGATCATACTTTTGCGTTGGGTTTTCGTGGACTACGTTACTTCAACTTACCTAATTTTTTTATCAGACCTCAAACCCCCGAAAAACTCAGAATTGTGTTCGATGTTATGATGATCGCTTTGCTTTGGAGCCGTTATCTTGAGTATAAATATGGGGTAGACGGATGCGTAGCGTGATACTTTCTCCATAACAGTGTCACGTTATAGTGACCGGATGTGGTTTTTATGGATTTACCTCTGAGCGTCCTGGCGTTCTCGAAACCACACACACAAAAAAAAATGAACACGAGCTCGAACAATTCTATATAACAGTAACAAAAAAGCTCTCAATATCGTGTGCAATTTCGAAACCGTTCAGTAAATATTACAACTAATATTCGGGTGAACTATTTGTGTTACATCTGAGGGTCATTGCATTTATGATGTACTGGAGAACGCGTGATGACTTTAAAAGTCGAGAAGTAGATGAAAGAACGGGTCGATTAAACTCCCTTAATAACTCCTTCTGGTCGTAACTATTCTTATCTAAGTCGCCAAGCTTTTTGATAATCATTAACAGGTGAGCAACGCTTCTCTTTTAACACGACACCAAATGTCCCATGTCCAACACTGTCGATTTCCTCAAGGTTGTTGTAGTTGTAGTTGAATGGGGGCAATCCAGCATTTCTAGGAATTATTGTCTTCAATGTAATATTCGGCAACTCAAAATTCATGATCTCAACCGAATTACATAAATATTTTGGAAGAATCGCATCAACCTCGGACTGCCATGTCAGGACGCGAACAAATATGAAAACTGACGCGAAAAACCACGTCAAGAGGGAGATTAAATGATGAACAGGACCTAGACCTACCATGACCTCGAATAAACGAATATTACTGTTTTCCTTTCCAAACTTGTTGTTGTCCAGCACCGAGGGAAAAAATTGGGACATACGTTGACCATCGGTTTTTAGCCTTTTACTCTTGTTTGTTTGCTTGTTTGGTGGCTAATTGTGCGCTTTAGGAGTATCTGGTAGCTGTAGCTTGACATTGTCATGGTGAAATGTCAGACTATGGGAGAAACCCGGTCACTGAAACGTAACACTGTTATGGAGAGAGTATCACGCAACGCATCCGTCTACCCCACGTTTTTAATCAAGATAATGGCTCCAAAGCAAAGCGATCGTCATAAAATTGTACACAATTCTGAATTTTTACGGAGGTCTGAGTTTTCGAGGCACCCGTTTGGAAGATTATTATCTTTTGTGGTTACTACCTTTAGTAGGAAGAGAAGCCACGTATGTTGCCTAGATGGGAGAGTGAGTTTGTGTAACAATAGAATTCCGATTTTGACCCAATTTTGTCCCGATGTTTTCCGGCGACACCTATTGTCTTTTTCCGGAGTATCTTAGTATTTGGACAGTCGCATTCGGTACACAATTGAATTCTCTACTTTTGTGATTTCTGGCGTATAGCCACTAGCATATCATGTTTTCAGTTCTTGCCGTGACACCATGGAAGACAGCAGAAGACGATAATTTCAGGATTGCGCGCGATTCAAAACAAAAGTTTTCCTTGCAGAAAGATCTTAATGGATGTCATCAGCGCATCATGAAAATTCGAGGAAAAGTTTTGAAGAGAGAGCATTTTATCGTTTAAATCAGTAAATAACGTCGATCCGAAGATATAACCTTTGCAGTCCTTGTCGTGACACAACAAAAGACGATAAACTTCTCAAAATAGTTTTACAGTGGCGTCCACCGACGCATAATTTAAATCATATTTTTTTTCTTCTAGGAATATCTCAATGGATGTGATCTGCACATCATGGAAGCTTTAAGAATATTTTTTTTCTTTGAAAAGAGGGCATTTTATTGTTTGAATCAGTAATTTATGCCGAAAAGAGCCGCTAAATTTGCAAGCTGCGAAATTCGATACCTTGAGTTATTCAATAGAATGATGGAATGATGGAATCAAGGAACGGTGGATGGGCGGAATGACAGAATATCTTAAGATGCGGAGTGGATGAGCATCCTAAAATGTGGAATTCCCTTTTGTGTAAAACAAACGTTTAAAGAAATGGAATTGCAATAAAATAAGAAAATTATTTATGATTAACAGGGAAAATTAAAAGAAACATAGGTAATCATGTTGAAGCCTAGAGGAAAAGGGAACCATGAGGCCTTCCAGCTAGCCTCTATTATATTACAAATATTATCATTATTATTATCGTTAACATTGTTATTTGTTATCAGTTAAATTACTGGTTGAATGCTAATTAGACATTATATTCTTCAATCATCCTTCTTTTGTGGAACAGGGTACTCATAAATATGTGGGATGCGGCAGGTTTTACTGTTCTGCTTGTGAGACAAATATTCTGCAACACTGCTTTCTAGCGTCTAGTCCTTTTTAATACAATAAAAATTGTGCCATAGCAATAGCCACATGCGGTATTTGAGAGTTTTTTTTTTCTTTTTTATTACCAGGTTGTGTTCCGGATTGCAGACTTGAGACTTAGTGAGCGCCCAGCTATTTCTGTTATAACTGTCCTCGGTGATGGTTCGTCTGTACTACATGTTATGGAGAATCAGACATTCTTCATAGAGTACCAGGAATATACCAGACGAAGGTCGTTCCCTCCCGTGAACTTTAAGGTCGATTACGGTGGGGAATTAATGTTAGTGTCAGACTTCCATGTCGCTGGGAAGAATAACCCGGCATTTGAGCTTGAAGGACGAATTACGGGAGTCTCGAACTTAAGTCTCACAGAGAGTCGAGTCCTGCGAGCGGGTGAAAACATGAGTAGTGCTTTGCTGAAGGACAAAGTTTACATTGAAACACCGATTGACGGACAGTTAAAATTTGGAGTTTTCATTATGGAAGCCTCATCAGGACTATATTTTGCTAAGCGCATGAAATTTGTTGTCAGCACACTCTACATGCGACAGAAGGCTGTCATTTCGGCAGACAAAATTCATATGGCTTTGAATGAAGTTCATATGGAAGGAAGCTCTAGAATCACGACATCTGGAAAGGGCCCCAAAGCAGGAGAGGGTCTGGGTCCTGGATCCAGTTTCAGTAATGTCGGTTCTGGTGGAGGTCATGGTGGGCAAGGTGGCCCAGGAAGTACAGTCGATGGGGGATCTGGGTATGGTTCCTATGTGTACCCAGTGCATCCAGGCAGTGGAGGAGGTGGAGACGGTGGCGGTGCTGGAGGATGCACGACTGAGGTAAAAGTTTCTCATTATTAAGATTAGAATTCAAAGGCAATGAGTCGCTGAGCTGTAAAAATCAAATATGTTTTTTGTTCCATGTTGGAGTTTCAATTGATACCTTATACCATTTTTGGTGCATAGAAGTCTTGGTTGCCCTGCAAGCGCCCCCCTAACTAACTTGTAACTCTACATTTTAACATAATTGTACAATCTGTTGATAAAGGTCACTTTTTCATTGAGGATCCTGCTGAGGCACGTAGGGGGAGAATTTGCTCTTCATTGCTGGGGATATGGCATAGTTATGAAGCCAAAAAAAACCCTGGCAGTTTGGTTTTCTTTTTTCTCAGATAACAGTTGGATATTCCCTACATTTGGATGGCATCATAGAGAGCGAGGGTGCCAATGGAACATCTAACAGTGGAGGTGGCAGTGGAGGCAGTATTCTGATCAAAACTGTGCTCTTCTCTGGACATGGGCTGATAATTGCGAATGGCGGAAGTGGTGACGGAAATGGAGGTGGTGGGGCAGGCGGCCGGATTGCAGCGCACGTTGCTTGGCTAAGAGAGTACGCTGGACAATATACAGCTTTTGGTGGAACAGGTTTGCTTGATTTTTCTATGCCTCTTTTTTCATTAATCTTTTCAGTCATTTGGCTACTAAGGTCACCATTGCGGGTGAGTGGCAGAAAGGAACTAATGTTTTTATAACCGCATGATAAATGGTGTCTCTCATACCTGGTATGGCTTTACGAGGAAATGCCCGAAAGGCCTACATGTTAATTGAAAAACGTGAAGATATACTTAAGTGCTAAAAGATACCAAAAAGCAAGGTTACAAAGGTAGCATAGTTATTTTGACTAGATCTGCTTCTGTTAACGTGAAAATTCTCGAAACTTAAACGGGTGTTGATGGCCTAAAAATGGCGGAAATCAGTGCCAAGAGAACAGACCTGGGAATTGTTCCCATCAGATATGTACAAGAAAGCAAACAAATGTAAATTTAATGAATTTGTGCGGGAGGGATTGAGAAGTGAATCAGTCTTAAGACAACACCTTTCAAATTACATTTCTGGCTTGCGTCACGTGTTTGAAATATTGCCAATCTTTCTAAATGTTAATGTCCCATTTTTAAGCAAACTTTCAATCTATAGGGGTCCGTCTGCCCTCCTATATGCATATTTACAAGACTAGTGTGTTGCGTCACCGTGAAATACCTCTTCAAAGAAAAACTGAAAGAGTGTTATACGTAATTAACTCGTCAATTGAATTATCTTGAGAGGAAAAAAACACTGTTTACATAGGCGATTTTGTTTTATTTATTTCCACTCATGAGATGGTCCTGATTGAACTTTCTCTCCCTGAAAAGAGTCAAGAGTACACGGACCTCTTCAGAACCAAACTGAAGAAAGAGTTGTTCATACTTGAATTCTCAAACTATGAAAAATATGCTCAACTTGTCTAGTATTTTGTTTGTTTTCTTTTCAAAAACATGATGTGTGACATGTTGTGGCATGACATGCCAAGATAAACTAACATGGTGAAAATTCATGTCTTTTTGTGAAGATGCATTCTAGTTAATGAATGAAACCGAGAAAAAATACTAATACTCAACTGATTCAATTTACTGAGTGAAAAAACGAGGGAAAGCTTTTTTCACTTTCGCCTTAAATCTGACTTCAACAACGGAGACCCCAGTTAGATTATGTGGTGCTATCAACAAACCGACGAGGCGATTTTCACGAATTTCAGCGTGCTTTCAGAAAATTCGCTGTTAAGTTGTAATGAGCCCGATTGAATAGGAGGAAGAGTTGTAAGAGTAAAATATGAAAAGCTGAAGGTGGCTTTTAGCGCTCAATGGGACGAAATCTAATAATCTGGCATCTCTCTCAATCTCTAGGCTTTAAAGCAGGAGCCGCAGGCACTGTGTATTACACTGATACTAACCAAGGGCTAAGTCACAGGCCAGTGCTTATCAACGAAGCAAACCACACAGTATTTGGCGAGGGATTCACAAAGCTTACAGTTGATAACTTTAATCGGAATCCCGATATTCCGACAATAATCATTTACGAAAACAGCTCATATTACGAAATCGACGAATTAGAGATGAGAAACCATGGCTTGCTTCACATACACGGCAACAATTCAAGTTTTGTCATTCACAACTTCACTGGAGACCGAACTGGTCTTGTGCACCTTAGGCAAGGTCAGAAGATGTTTGTTCAAGTTGTAGAGTCCAAGTCAGGCTACAGTGTTGCTCCTGTCAGCTATAAGATTGACAAAGGCGCCGAGATAGTATTCCCTTCTAGTTTAACACTTTTAGGGACGAGATGTTCCTTTGACGGACTGGTAATAGGTGTTCATCGGCTTATTGTTGCCGAAGGTGCTGATGTTGTGTTTGCTTCAACAACCCAGACTGGTATCAAAGAGGACAGAAAATTCAGATTCCTGACCACGCCAGGCAACATTACCTTTGCAGAAGTGTACGTACAGAAAGGCTCAAGGCTGGAGTTTTCGCGGATCAACAACACCTTAGTCTTTACTGCGATAATTTTCCGACTGAAATATCATGGATTAGTCAACATCAACCATGGTGAGATCGATTCTTCATGGGCTTGGGTTGAAAGTGAAGGCAAACTTGTTTTAGACTACACCGGACATCCAGCCGAAATGGGCTCAGGTCCAGGAAATACAGTGAACTTGATTGGATCCGGTGCAGGCCATGGCGGTATGGGTGGAGTTTCCCAGGCAGGGCAGCTTGGTGGTGAGCCATATGGCTCTATATACAAAGCAGTTCACCTAGGTAGCGGCGGAGGTAATGGGAATGGAAACGGTGGATCCGGTGGGGGTATGCTTCATTGGCGAATTGGACAGGAGATCGAACTGGATGGACTCGTTACTTTACGTGGTGGCGACGGTTCTGGAGCAAGCGCTGGCGGTGGTAGTGGTGGAAGTATCTTAATCGAGACAACGAACTTTACAGGCTATGGAGAAATTAATGTTATGGGAGGAGATGGCTCTGGTCCAAGTGGGTCTGGGGGAGCAGGTGGTAGAATATCGGCGCATGTACGCTTTCGTCATAAGTATGCTGGAGTATTCAAGGCGTATGGAGGAGATGGAAAAACTTACGCAGCAGCAGGCACAGTGTACATAGAAGAAACTGCGCGTGGACCACAATATGCTGACTTAAAGTATGACAAGAGTACGAATACGACTTATATTACAGCAACCCACAGGTACATGGAAGTTGATAATGAAGATCGCAAAACCGAGGTGTCTACGATGATGATGGAGAGTGAGCACTTATTCTATGAATTAGATGAGTTGTTCCTTACAAGGCATGCTAATTTGCAGGTTAGGCATCCACCAGGGAGTCTTAATGTCACTGTTATTGTACACCGATTTCTTGGAGATGGTACAGGAAGATTTCATGTCAGGATCAACCAAACCATATATGTTGAAGTGGTGGAGTCGGAGACTAATGAGACCATAGCACCTTGTAGTTACAAGATTGACCAGGGAGCTGAAGTAGTTTTCCCAGCTATTGTTAACATCTATGGTACTAGAAGCATTATCGAAGGACGAATAACGGGAGTGGAACATTTGATTATTGCAAGTGGTGGGTTTGTTGAGCTCTCGTCCACTGCTCAAACAGCAAGAGTGGAGAATCGCCGCTATGTAGAGATAGACGAAAATGGCAACTTTTCGTTTGCTACTGTGACAGTTGAAAGGAATTCAAGATTAACTTTCAGTCGCATTCTCAATTACACTCTCAGTTTGCGTTGCTCGGAGTTCAGGATTAAATACGAAGGACTGATGACTATGAACCATGGCTATATTTATTCTGCATTTGCTTGGATAGAAAGTGAAGGTATCCTGTCTTTGGACGGTACAGGATTTGGGCCAGAGCAAGGTTTTGGACATGGAACGACCAAAAATAATTTTGGCTCAGGGGCTGGTCACGGTGGGGAAGGTGGGAAAACAGACTATGGCGAAGGTGGAATCCCATACGATTCTGTCTACACCCCACGGTTGTATGGCAGTGGTGGAGGTAATGGCCGAGGAATAGGTGGCTCTGGTGGGGGTTCTTTGTTCTGGATCGTGGGTCAACGACTTCAAATCAACGGACTTTTGTCCTCAAAGGGAACTGATGGGGAAGGAATTGATGCTGGAGGAGGAAGCGGCGGTAGCATTTTGATAACTACTACAAACATGACTGGCCACGGCGAAATTGCTGTTCCTGGTGGCTCAGGAACTGGTTCGGGAAGTGCAGGATCTGGCGGGAGAGTTGGAATTCACTGCCGGTGGCGATACAAGTACGGAGGAAAGTTTACTGACCATGGAGGTCAGAAAGGAAGGAATGGAGGTCCAGCTGGAACAATCTATAAAGAAGAGAATTTCAGACCCCTACAATATCGTCACCTTAAATACATGAAAGAAACGAACACTACCATGTTAGCAGTTGATCACACTTACGTACATATTGACAATGATGGTTTTGATGTTCCCGGCGCAACTCTTCTCATGGAAGAAAATACCACCTACTATGAATTCGATGAAATGGAGCTAACAGGTTACTCACGACTTCTGGTCTATCATCCTGGAAACGTCACAGTAACTGCTGTTGTGCACAAGTTCATAGGTGATAAAAGTGGACAGTTCCACATCCGTCGTGATCAAAAGATTTTTGTGGAGTATGTTGAATCCGAAACAAACAAAACTGAAGCACCTTGTAGTTATAGGATCGATGTGGGAGGACAGATTATTTTACCGTCGGAGTTTTCAATGCATGGCACGCGTTCAGTTTTCGAAGGGATGATCATTGGCGTTCGTGATTTGCTTGTGTCTCTTGGTGCTGAGGCTGATTTCTATTCAACCTCACAGACAGCACTGATAGAGAATGGCGACTACATTGCAATATCGAAGCCAGGAAATATTTCTTTCGCAATTGTTATTGTCAAGAAGGGGGGTGACATCGAATTCCGTAAAAACACTGGATTCTTGAGAGTAAATGTTGACGAACTGAAGATAAAATATCAAGGAAAACTTAGTATGAACCACGGAGAGATGTTTTCAACATTCGCTTGGTTGGACAGCCAAGGTCATTTTAACTTGAACGAGGGGGGAAATACAGCTGAAAAGGGACAAGGTGCCGGAATTACGGTAAATTCAATTGGCCTTGGAGCAGGTCATGGAGGGAGAGGGGCTCGATCAGGAGGACAAGCGTATGGTTCAGTTTATCGCCCCCTGGTACTAGGTAGCGGAGGTGGAAACGGGGGAGGAACAGGAGGAACTGGGGGCGGTCAACTTCTTTGGGAAGTTGGAAAAAGATTAGAACTTAACGGACTTGTCTCAGCCATAGGCGGAACAGGTAATGGCGGTCACGCTGGTGGCGGAAGTGGTGGGAGCATTCTCATCAAAACAACAAACATGACTGGGCATGGCGAGATTGCTGTAACTGGAGGAGATGCTATTAACCAAGGGGGAGGAGGATCTGGAGGTCGTGTCGGAATACATTGTCGTTTTAGGTATACATTTGGCGGAAAATTTACCGACAGAGGTGGTTTTGGAACACAAAGCCAGTATGGAGCTCCTGCAGGGACAGTTTACAAGCAAGAGAATCTCCGTCCACTGGAGTACCGAATACTTAAATACAGTAAAGAAACTAACGAGACTTTCCTGGCTGTAGATCATACGTATCTTCATGTAGATAATGAAGGACATGATGTGCCTGAAGCCACCGTCCTTATGGAGGAAGGAACTACAGATTATGAGTTTGATGAGGTTGAACTCACCGGGTACTCACGCCTTATTGTTTATCATCCAAATGAAACGGACGTTACAGTGATAGCACATAGATTTATTGGGGACAAGACTGGACAGTTTCATCTGAGGGTTAATCAAACCATCTATGTGGAAGTAGTCGAATCTGAAACAAACAGAACTGAAGCTCCATGTAGTTATCGCATTGACGAGGGTGCAGAGATTGTCCTTCCAGCGGAGTTTCATGTTCATGGAGTTAGGTCGGAACTTTACGGGTTGATGACAGGTGTGCACTTTCTTTTCCTAGAAGACGGAGGCACCCTAAAGATAGCATCATCGGCACAAACGGCGCTAACGGAGAACCGGACTTATATTGATATCACCCAACCTGGTAACAGCTCTTTTGCTCACATCATAATAAAACAAGGCGGTTTGTTGGATCTGGTGCGTGTGGAAGATGTGGCTGTGTCAGTCACGTCGTCTGTGTTTGAGGTTCTACATAAGGGAACAGTGCGAGTGAACCATGGTGTATTTTATTCCGCCTTTGCTGAAGTGGAAACTAAAGGTGTAGTTGTACTTGATGGGGCTGGTTACGAGGCAGCGACTGGTCCCGGTGCAGGGTCGAGCTATTCGTCAAATTCAGGATCTGGAGGTGGTTTTGGTGGGCAAGGAGGACGATCTCATAGTAATAGCAACGGGGGTAGCGCTTATGGATCTGTGTACAGGCCGCTTTCTTATGGTAGTGGGGGAGGACATGGGAAGTGGAATGGAGGAGGAGCAGGTAAAGTGTTCTTAGTTTATCTTTACAAGTGATTTGGAGTTGTGTTTGGAGACTAGCGCACTCTGAGTGTAGTTTCAAGTTGAAAACTTGGAATAAATCGACAACTTTTTTGTACTCTTCACTGCAGCTGTCATTTTTTACATTATGATCAAACCAGGACCAAGGGTTTTTGTTTCTAAGAAAAGTAATCCCGCTTCTTGTAGTTCTTAATTCAAAGAACTAGGTAGCTGATAATCGATAGACATTTTTGCATCATTCTGTATGTGACACTAACGCACAGAAAACGTTATTTCTTTTAAATGCTTTTTGGCAGTGCTTAGACTGCTAAAAAAAAGACCGCATATCTGAAGCACTCCACCTCCCCCCAACGTAGTGTCATCGTGATTTTAAAATGTAATTGTTTACCTCCCATGCTAATGACTTTCGATATCTCAATATATATCGATGTTTTCAAACATATATAGGCGGTGGTTCTCTCTGGTGGCAAGTTGGCAAACTTGTTCATCTTGACGGCCTTCTATCATCCAAAGGAGAGAGCGGTAGCAGCAATGGTGGTGGAGGAAGTGGTGGGAGTGTTCTAATAGAGACCACGAACATGACTGGACACGGAGAAATAAATGTCAACGGCGGGGACGGGCAATCAAATGCAGGAGGTGGAGCAGGTGGAAGAATTGGCATTCATGTCGACTTCCAGAATAATTTTGGAGGTTGGTGTAAACAAGTTTATTAAGTTGTAATATAATTTGGTGTTATCGAATGAGTTGGTATTGTAAATTGCCACCGTAAAGAGTTGCTAAAGCTGAAGTTTCGAGCGTTAGATCTTCTTCAGAGTGACTATAGGAATTGTGGGTTTAAATGCAGAAATGTTGTTGGTAGGAGGATGGTAACGTAAAAAACGTATAAATTAATTGAATGCAAAGCGTTGGTTGATACCGTGGGGAATAAGAGTGCCGTTTTGAAAGATAGATATTTAAGATTTTGTCCGCCTGTTGGGGCATAGATCGCAGATGCGCTAATGTTATAATTGAAAAAAAAAATGGTGACACTTTCCAGGTAAATTCCGGTCTGCTGGGGGGAATGTTTCTGGCTATCCCGCCAACGCAGGCGCAGCTGGTACAGTTTACAAGTACGAAAGTCGGCGGGGTCCACAGTACCGTGACCTCAAGTACAATCCGGACGCAAACTTAACATCCTTCAAACCAGAGCACTCCAAGGTCAAAGTGGACAATGAAAATAACAACGTTGCTACTCCGACGGTTATCATGGAAAATCAAACCGTGTTTTATGAGTTTGATGAGATGCAAGTGGAGGGACATTCTACAGTGATCTTCTACCATCCAGAAACGGCACGGAATGTGACGGTCATAGCTCACGAAGTAACTGGAGATAAAACCGGTATTATAAAACTGGTGTCTCGACAGCGCTTGTTTGTATTTGTTGTGGAGTCAACGCACACTTACATGGACGCTCCGTGTGGATTTCATGTCGAGGACTATGCTGAAATTATCTTTCCTACGGAGGTTATCCTTCGCGGGGAAAGCTCAACCATAAGAGGGCGGATTACTGGAGTAGAGAGGCTTGTAATCGAGAGAAATGGCTTCATAGAGTTTGGAGGAACAGCTCATACTGCGCAGTTACCCGAGGAATCACAGTGGATTGCTGATAATCCATTTGACCCATTCACTCCAGGGCTTATCATCGTCCCACAGTTAATCATTAGTAATACCGGTGTAGTTAAAGTCAAGATGACTCCGATCCGAGTTGTACTTGATATCGCCGACACCAATGTCAAAAAAGGTGAGCCCAGGTTAATGCTGATGTGTAACACACTGGAAAAACCTCCATAATATTGTCCACACTCTGTCATTATATTCACTGCTGAAACTGAGATAGACAACAGGGAACAGTTAGCCTAGCTTTAATATTATAAATCACAAGTACCCGGCTGTGCTCGTAGGCTTCACTAAATCTTTACAGTATTTCTCTCATCACCGGGGTTTTAGACCTCCGGTAATATTAATTAATTCCTCTGACACTTATTTATAGACAGAAATCGACGATTACATTCCTCTTATGCGCTTAAAACTCTCTAGACTCTGAGCCGCAAATTGTGTATACAAAGCTCTTATTATAACTCATTCTTGATAATATTCGGACTTTTCTTTCAGGTGGTCAACTCATCCTTTATACAAACCACGTGACCATTAATGCTGACTTCGTTACTGTCGAAAGTGGAGGTCTGATAGACTCTTCAGGTGCTGGTTATACAGCTGCAAGTGGTCCTGGAGCTGGATCGGGAAGTACAGGTGGCAGCCACGCATCACCTGGTGGGGGAGCTGCCTCAGGAACACAGTATGGCTCTGTTTATTTGCCTGATGAACCAGGAAGTGGTGGTGGCTACGGTGCCGGTGGTGGACAGGTTTATATTAAGACCGGAGGATATGTTATAGTCGAGGGAACCATTCGAGCCAATGGTAATGGTTTGTCGTCAACATCCTCTGGAGGAGGAAGTGGTGGTGCTATTGTTGTGAGGAGTTTATTCCTTAAAGGCTATGGAACTATCGAGTGTCATGGAGGTTTGTATCAATTATTTCGAATCTAATAATTTTTTGTATGGATTTCCTTAAAAAAGTCTTAATCGAAACTAAAGGTTTCCGAATTGTTAATGTGTAGTTAGTATGTTTTTTTTTTACTTATTTCTTTGAGCGATAACAGGCTATTCCCTGCAAAGAGGAAGGTTGCTATCTAACTTAATCAATGCAAAAGTAGTTAATGCAGTATAAGGGAGACATTTTAGGTTTAGCTACGTGTAAAACTTGGCTCGTGCATGTCGAGAACTTATAAGATCTTACTGTTGGCTCATTGCTCGTGACAGTTAGGTAAGCTATGTCATGCTGTAAAGTTATAAAGACAAGCGACCTTTGATTGGATTGTTAAATAAGAGGATGGTTGTAAGTCAATTCTAGGCAAAAATTTTGAAAGCCATCTCGCATTTTCAATCAATTTTCAGGTCCCAGTCACGATGGAGCTGGTTCAGGGGGCCGTATTGCTGTGTACCTCACAGAGCACTTCATCTTTAGAGGGAGCTTGACTGCACTAGGAGGCGATAGTGGCACCAAGAGATATGGAAGTCCAGGAACAGTTTACATTGATGTCAATGTGGGCGAGGAACCGTATCGCATTGTACAAATTGACAACAAAAACAGGGACAGTTTGCTACCAGTTACCCTAGCCGAGGCAAACACATCACTCTATGAGTTCGAGCGAATCCACTTAGTAAGGAAAGGAGCGCTTGCTTTTAAGGCGGTAAGCTTGAGATGATTGAATAGCTTCAGTGCCTCACGACAAATGAATAATAATTTAGTGTTTGTAGCGTTGGTGATCAGCTCCTTTTCTAGTCATGCTGTCGCATCTAGTTAATACTTTGAATCTCACTTTTTACGAAAAGAAAACTGAAGCCAACGACTGCTACGAGATTGTTTTTTTTCCTTCTTTGAATTCTCATGATCAAAGTTACCTATCGTAGACAAAATCATGAGCCACGTCGATAACTCTCAGACTTGGTGTTTTCGTTCGAAGGTTTCGGGAAAGCTGGTCAAAATATTTATAGGGAAAGCTACTGGTGACAAGACAGGCATTCTACTGGCATTGCGGAACACCAGAATATACGTTGAGAGTCATAGCGTTCGCACCGAGGCTCCTGTGAACTACCAAGCCGATACAGGAGGTCAGATTGTATTTCCAATACAAACCATTCTTCTTGGTACCAGGGCTCCAGCATTAACTGTCAACGGTGAGATCCACGGCATAGAGGAACTAAGGTTGTCGTCAAACGTCGGTAGCCTTGTTACAGAAAAAGGCTTCTCAGCTTGCCTAGATTGTCACAGTAACTATACATCCGATTACATTGGCCATTACTGGTTTAAAAAGCTGCAGGTGGATTTGGGAGGAACCTTTGAAGTGCAAAGCTCAGTACAAACAATCTCATCTCAGGCAGTACGTCTTCACATGGGAGAGATAGCTCTAGACTATACAGGATCACTGAAGGCGGACGCTGCGAAGTTGCTCACAGAATATTTCAGTCTCGAGTTTGACGCAGCTACGGACGCCTCAAGTTCTGGTTGGTCATCCCAACAGGGGCCTGGAAGTTCCACAACTTGTTCAGGTGTAGCGGGAGCTGGTCATGGTGGCCGAGGGGGGACAGGATATATCAGTGGATGTACATCGTGCACAGCAAATGGTTAGTGAACTTTTAGGGTCGGTTTCCTATAGAAACAGGGATGAAAATAACTCGATAAGGGTAACCCTGATGCTATCGAGCAAGGTGAAGCCATGTACTTCTTGATATATAGATTTGTGAATCGTGAAGTGGTATAAAAAACTAGACGTCATCCTAGGGGCGTCAGTAAAAGACTCAACAGTCGTTACAGACGTTTAGAAGTAAGGGTTCAAATAGTAGCCGGAGAGGTAAGGACTCATATTTTAAAAACCGAACATCTTGGGTTCACAATTCGTATACTCTGTTATTGTACATCGTGTTAATTCATCTTATTTTCAACGCGCTGAATATGTGGTTAAATTTTTCAAGAGGAAGAGAGGGTGTATTCTCTTATCAATCCAGTTGTTGTGCAAGGTACAACGACAGAAAATAAGCGTTTTAATTGAAAGATGTGTCTCTAGGACGCATTTGTGTGATGTTGCATTCTAAACTATTTCTCAAATTTTTTTTATTTTAATTATTTCCAGGTGGTAACACGTATGAAAATGTATCCCAAGCCATTCAAGCCGGTAGTGGAGGTGGAGTCAATTTAACTGATGGGGGAGGCGTCGTCTTTGTAAGTGTAGAAAAGCTCTTGGAGCTCGATGGTTCGATCAAGTCCGATGGCGCTAATGGAGACTATGGTGGAGGAGGAGCAAGCGGTGGAACTCTTTGGGTCGCCGGAAGACATTTTGAAGGGCATGGGCATCTCACTGTGAAGGGGGGTGCAGGAAGCCATCGATCTGAATGTTGCAGTGGTAGTCCCTGCAATAGCCATAGAAACTACCATGGTGGTGGGGGTGGTGGCGGACACCTTCGTCACTTTTCCCCCGATTACATCAGGCGCGACATAATACGAAACAGGGATGTATCTGGTGGGGCTTCGGGTGGTGGAAGTGCTGGTAACGGAGGAAGTGGACAGATAAGTGCAGCTGGTAATCAATGTAGTGGTCATGGAACATTTTCCGTTCAGAAAGGCAGTTGCACGTGTGATGCTGGTTCTTACGGCGTAAGTTGTCTGTACCAGTGTGACGCGTCAATCACATGTCTAGGACACGGACGTTGCTCGGCTTCTGGTGGGTGTGACTGTGACGCTGGTTATGTGGGTTATCGATGCGAACATAAGTGTGACGCCGCACGTGACTGTCACGGGAATGGTCGTTGTAGCGTGACAGGGAAGTGCGTATGTGACCCTTGCTATAGTGGAGATGACTGTAGGTACGAATGCTCAGGCAATGGGACCTGTATTGGTGGCAAGTGCAAATGTGATCCGTGCTATATCGGAACTCACTGCCATTCGCTCTGCTCGGGACATGGCACATGTAATAATGGCACTTGTTACTGCGGCAGTAAATGGAAGGGTGATTACTGCGAAGTCCCAAAATGTCCTAACGACTGCTCTGGAAACGGCATCTGCAACAGCGCTCTTCTCACATGTTTTTGTAACCCAGGCTGGCGTGGATTGGACTGCAGCGAGCTTGACTGCCCTGGTGAACCGGATTGTCATAATCGAGGTACCTGCTCATCGATTAATGGTACTGTAATGTGTGTCAACTGCAGTGTTGGTTGGATGGGCCCTGCCTGTAATGATCCTTGTATCAACGGTGTACAAGAGCCAATGGACAGTGGATTTTGTAAGTGCAATCCCTGCTGGGCTGGCAAGGGCTGTGATGCTCTATGTATGGGCCGAGGTACGTGCTCCGATAATGGAATTTGCAAGTGTGATCCTCTCCAAGGCTGGCGAGGAGACGTTTGCCAAATTCCTGGATGTCCTGGTGTTGGTAAGGATTGTACGGGTAATGGTGACTGTAACAGCGCTACACACGAGTGCACATGTTACCCGGGATGGGCTGGTCTGGGATGCGATATTCCTGATTGTCCTGGGGCGCCAAACTGCAATAACCGCGGCTACTGTAATGCGTCTGTTACTCCCCCACAATGTCAGAACTGCAGTCGAGGCTGGATGGGAGCTGCATGTGCTGATCCTTGTACGTTTGGAGAGCAAACTCCAATGGACAGTGGACAGTGTGTTTGTTGGCCTGGATACACAGGTAAAGATACAAATATCGGCTGGTTTGTCAATATAGCGTGTTCCTAGAGATTTTTTATTTTAATATCTTATCATAACTTTTACTTGCGTAAGTACTCCCAAAGAGGCTTTGGGGTGAATTTGACTCTGTCTCTGTATCTTTGAATTGAGTCACTGTATCTAACGTCAAGCACTGATAGAACTCATGCTTGTATTTGAGTGTTTTTTCGTTGGATAAGAAAACAAAAACTATTTCAACTTTATACAGCATATTTTAATGCTTTGTGGTGTGTATTACCTATGATTAGAAATGATTTTTCTCTTAAAAAATTATTGAAAGGAGAAGGTGGTGTTACATGGTGCAGAAGCAGTGACATAACAACCTTTCACACATGATTTTCAGCTAGCTATGTAATTTCCCTTTCAAAATTAACGTAAGCCCTTTGTTTTACATTCTTCGTGTAGCTCTAGGATATGGTTCCCGGTTGCCCATGTATTAAATTTCCGTTGTTTCTTCTAAAGGTGTTGGGTGTGACAGCGAGTGCTCCGAACACGGTAAGATTGTCAACAACAGTTGTGTGTGTGATATCGGGTGGCGAGGAGATCTCTGTGATAATCCAGGCTGCCCTGGTATTGGCTCAGACTGTACGGGCCACGGAATATGTAACTCCGCAACGCATATTTGCACTTGCAACGAAGGCTGGGCTGGTGAAGGCTGTGAAATTCCAGACTGTCCAGGGACCCCTAATTGCTTTGAACGAGGACTTTGCAACGCTTCTGTAAACCCACCCAAGTGCCAAAATTGCTCCAAAGGCTGGATGGGACCGGCTTGTAATAACCCTTGTGTGCATGGTCAACAAGTTCCAATGGACAGTGGCAATTGTGTGTGTGAGCCTGGGTGGGTAGGTGTGGGGTGTGATAGTGAATGCTCAGAGCATGGAACCATCGTTAATAGCAAATGCCAGTGTGACATTGGGTGGCGTGGAACATATTGCGAAAATCCTGGATGTCCAGGTGATGGAGAAGATTGTTCCGGTCATGGGGAATGTAACAGCGCTCTCCATACTTGTATATGTCAGAATGGATGGACTGGTGACGGATGCCATATTCCAGACTGCCCTGGAAATCCAAACTGTGCAGATAGAGGTAAGAATTCTGAATTACGGGAAACATTTTAAAGCAATTTATACTTATTTTCTCATTATTTTAATGCGAAATGAAATGCGTTGTGCACTTTTACATTCAGCAAAGCTTTAAGTAAGAGTTTCAATAATTCCGACAATAAATATTGTGGCGTTATTTCTATAAATTGGTAATCGTTTTTTCACGTGTGGTACGCGAGAAACAACTCCCTATTGGGACTCCGAGTCACTCACTTACTTACGCGCTCACTCAGGTGTAAACACTGTGGTAATTAGTCGTCGCGATCTTGCCTTAGGCTTAGCAACCGGCTCGTAAGCGATAGCCCGTTGCTTTAAAAACCACCTACCGAGCTATCAAAAATGTATCTAATCAAAGCACAAACCGCGTCGATTGTTTACGATCTGTTGTGAAGCGAGAACCGTGGGAACAATTAGAGTTTATTGATTAATTAATTAATTGAATTACATTGTCTTATGTAAACATTGGCGGTTGAATAACACTTTAGCGGTCGATAATAATCCTGTTTTTTTTTCTCTGACAAAATAAATTATCGGCCACGTGTTAAATTTCAAATCAAGCTAAAACTTGCGGTCACATAGAATACGTACCGAGGTGTATCGTTTTGTCGCAAAAAACTTTAGGGGTTTGTTATCAGATGCAAGAGGTAGAAAACCATCTCAACAAAGATAATCGCGTGACTATGCAGGCGAAACGTGATATGAAAATGTAATGAACCCCTGAATTTGGCTAATACAGGCGAAGAGGGATTTGGATCGTAGCGTCTAGGTTTGGTGAATTTTGCAAACGGAATTTGGTAAATTCAGGGCGCTTTTTCCTCTGCTGTTTTCAGTTTAGTACGCCTGAGGTATGCGTTAATTATTCTATGGAGTTTTGAGGAGTTGGATGGTTACCATCATTCTGGATTTCTCCTTGACCTCCTGAAAGTTTTCAAGCAATGTCACGAACGAAACCGAAAAAACCTTGAGACTTTTTCGGAGTTCTTTCAGTCACTTTAATCTTTACAACGCAATTTTTGATAAAAAACAATTGATATTTTCTGTTAAATTATTCCTTTCCCGAGTAGAATGGGATGTCGATTTCGGAAAATGAGCGAAAGATTGCGTACTTTTTACACTCCTCTGACATCTACTAAGGTGAAAGGAGAATACTGAACCGCTCTTTGCTTTTGGTTGTAAAATAACCGAGCTCCCCACTGGTGTGATCCCTGGAACGGGCGGAAAAGTCCATTAAAGGTCATAAACGATACAAGTTAAATTTCCAACATTCCTTCACGAATGAGTTTGTAATATGTGTGCGACAAAAGCGGACAAATAAGGCATTGGCTTTATGAAGCAACCTTGCATGCTCCATTTTTTATCTCTAGATTTCTACCACAAACTGGCCAAATGTATTCTCTGATTGTTTGAAGCTACCAAGTTTAATTGTTAGCCCCAACAAAACGATCTGTATTGTGGAGACGGATAGAAAGAGAGACTAGCAAACAAGTATACGGAGTACAGATGAAACGAGCGCCTAAAATACTAAAGCATTAACAAACTGACTGATTGACAAAACGCTGTCTCTCTGATGTTTACTACTTGAACTTTCCTAGACGCGCACATAAGATGATAATTCAATACGTTTTTTGTTTTACTCTCACAGGCGTTTGCAACACTACCTACAATCCTCCCAAGTGTACAAATTGTATTGCCGGCTGGATGGGTCCTGCGTGTGAAGACCTTTGCACAAATGGAACCCAGGTGCCAATGGACAGTGGAAACTGTGTTTGTGATCCGTGTTTCGCAGGTCGTGGATGTAATGTAGAGTGCAACGGATACGGAACATGCTTGGAAAACAAGTGTCGGTGTGATGAACTTACTGGCTGGCGTGGATCGCTTTGTGAAGTTCCCGGATGTCCAGGATCAAATGGGAAGGACTGCAGTGGAAATGGAAAATGCGACAGTGCAAATCATATCTGCATATGTGATCCAGGTGAGGAGAGTAAACCAAATTCAATTGAATAATGTTAAAAACTTTGAAATGGAGTAAACAGGTTTAGGAGGTATATAATGGCAGCTTTTGTCATTTCAAGACGTCATCTTCTCTTCCTTTCTAATTTGATGTCTTCTCTTTTATGTTGGTTTCTTCTGCAAAGAATTAAATCGAATTGAAATGTATTAAGTCACCTTTTGGTTTCAAACAAACTTTCTAAAAGTACTAAGGTGATAAGATGAAATACACTCAATACAATCCAGTCGGGAAAAAAATGACATCTCTCTAAGGATTCATGCTTTTTTATTCCCCACTGACGGCACGTTTTCGCTCGTTTTTCACTTCTATTAGAAATTCGATTATTTTTATTTCTATTAGAAATCAGTATAACTTGCACTGTTAAATAATCCTCCTCATCATCGAAAGGCAGTAGAAACGAAAAAACTCTTAGTAGACATTTTGGCAAAAGTTTCATTGATAAAAAAAGGCGCGTAAACGTAACTTATAATTTGTAGACCTGCAAAAGGGATTATGAAACACTTGTTGTAATGTTGTCCTTTTGTCAAGAAGAGGCACCCTACAGATGTATATCTGCGTTCTTGTTCTATGGGGAATGTAATTTTTATTAAGTAATTTACTTGAAACTTTTCTCAGGGTGGACGGGTGTTGGCTGCCATCTCCCTGACTGTCCTGGCGTTCCAAACTGTTTTGGTCGTGGACACTGCAACGCGACTAATCGTATGACTCCTGAATGCACGGACTGCATTCAAGGCTGGATGGGTCCAGCTTGTAACGATCCTTGTGTCCATGGTTACCCCAAAGATGGTATCTGCGTATGTGATCCTTGCTTTACGGGGAGCGGATGCCAAAGTGAGTGTTCCGGATTTGGAGAATGTATCGACAACAAATGTGATTGTGGCCAAGAAGAAGGTATTGCTCATATGGGAGAATACTGTGAACTGCCAGGATGCCCAGGCCAGTGCACCAGTCCCGATAACGGCTTTTGTAGCATGGACACTCAAAAATGTATTTGCGCTCAAGGTTGGGCTGGGGACGATTGCAGCACGCCCGATTGTCCAGGGGAACCCATTTGTTCTGGCCATGGAAGCTGCAGTAATTCGAACCCACGACGGTGCAACTGCGAGCCGGATTGGGCCGGTGTTATGTGTGAACTTCCTTGTGTCAATGGAACGAATTATGGTAACTCATCAGGTTGCATTTGCCACTCTTGTTTTTCTGGTTCGGGCTGTAATGTTGAATGCTCGTTGAATGGAAAGTGCGTGAATGACAAGTGTGTCTGCGATAAAATCTTGGGATACAAAGGAGACGTCTGTGAAATTGCAAGCTGTCCTGGGTGGCCATTTGACTGTAGTAACCACGGAAGCTGTAACGGAGCGACGTTTGAATGTACATGTGTTCCAGGGTGGTCAGGTGCTGCATGCGACATTCCAGACTGCCCCGGTGATCCGGACTGTAATGGACGTGGTGCGTGTACCCCATCCATTGCGGAAAATGAAACACCTAAGTGCATCTGCCAGCAAGGATGGATGGGTGTTGCTTGTGAGAAACCCTGCAAATTTGGCACACCAACAGCTGACCATATTTGCGACTGTGACGATTGCCACAATGGGCCTGCTTGTGACATGCTTTGCTCAAACCACAGCTCAAATTGTGTAAACAAAAAATGTGACTGTGGCTTTGATGGGTGGCGTGGAAATTATTGCGAGAAGAAAGGATGTCCCGGTTACAAGAAAGACTGCTCGGGGCATGGCCAATGCTTAAGTGCGTCACAAACGTGCATCTGCGATCCAGGCTGGAGTGGTATGCCTTTTCGTTTTAACTTTGCATTCAGAAATTATCCTTTATAACCATTTGTGTTTCTTTCAAAGACAGTTTAAAACGTTGAAAACCTGTAAAAACATCCTCCAGTGTGATTCATTAGGGGCGTTTTCTACTCGGCTAAAATAAATGTATTTTTAGATTAAAACACCGGGCAATTTCCAGTCACCATGCGTTCGATCGTGAAGAACCTCTGCAAATATTCTTATGAATCTAAAACTTTCTTACAGAGCTATGGTTCAATTTTGATCTCCAAGAATTTAAAGGATTACATGCTATAAACAGTATTTCAAAATCTGTGTCAATTATCTGACTTTTCTTGAATCTATAGGTATTGGTTGTGAACAAACGGATTGTCCTGGCGATCCAGACTGCAACAATAGAGGCCAATGTATACCAGCTGAGACTCCCTACTGTGGTAATTGTGCGCAGGGCTGGGCAGGCATTGCTTGCGAGTTACCTTGTGTGAATGGCACTCAAAACCAAGTAGATCCTACGGTCTGTGATTGTGAACCCTGCTTTAATGGACTGAGCTGTGATGTGTTTTGTTCTGCCAGAGGCAACGCTACGTGTACCGAGGGAAAATGCTATTGTGGTTTCGAAGGCTGGCGTGGAAATTTCTGCGAAAAGAAGGGATGTCCTGGTTTGTTTAACATGGACTGCTCCGGACGTGGTACATGTAACAGTGCGACGCAGACATGTGATTGTAATCCAGGATGGGCCGGGCGGGGATGCCATGAGCCAGCTTGTCCTGGAACCCCAATGTGCAGCGATCATGGTACGTGTGAGAGCCTTGCAACCATATCATTCTGTTCCTGTGACAAAGGTTGGATGGGCAGGGCTTGTGAAACCAAATGTGAACATGGCACCCCACAGCAAACAGCTGATGGATCCTTCTTTTGCCAGTGTGATGACTGCTTCAGTGGTATATCGTGCGACATGGAGTGTTCTGGTCGTGGAAACTGTACAAATAACACCTGTGACTGCGGATTTGAAGGGTGGCGTGGTCCCACGTGTGACACAAAAGGCTGTCCAGGTTGGGGATCAGACTGCTCCGGTCATGGTTCATGTATTACTGCTTTAGGTATATGTTACTGTCGACCTGGTTGGTCTGGGAGAGGGTGTCACATACCTCAGTGTGCAGGGGGTGGAAACTGCAGTGGGCATGGCGTCTGTGATGGGGTCAACCACGATCCCCCAGTTTGTGTCTCTTGTGACTCAGGATATATGGGAGAAGGCTGCGAGCAAAAATGCATAAATGGAACAGTTATAAAGTCTGGAGAGGGGGATACTTGTAAATGTGATAGTTGCCACACTGGGGTCGACTGTGGTGTGGAGTGCAATGGACATGGAAAATGTAACAACGGAAAATGTGCTTGTGATAGTGGTTGGAGAGGATCTAAGTGTGAGACTATTGGTTGTCCAGGACAAGGGGTCGATTGCACTAATCACGGTGTTTGTTTGCTGGTTACACAACAATGTGACTGCTTTAACGGATGGAAAGGAGAAGGCTGTGATATCCCAGATTGCCTTGGTGTCCCCGACTGCAATGCATTAGGAACATGTTATGGAGGGGTTGATCCGCCAAAATGTGTGAACTGTACCAACAATACGATGGGCCCCTCGTGTGAATTTCCTTGTATACATGGGAGGGAAAACCCACCAGACAGCGTTATATGCGAGTGTGATCCGTGCTATATCGGTCTGGCCTGTGACACTGAGTGTTCTGGACGAGGAACTTGTAGAGAAGACGTGAATCCGAAAAGATGTGAGTGTGACTCAGGATGGAAAGGCCCAACATGTGAAACATTAGACTGCCCTGGGGAACCAGACTGTAGCGGACGAGGAGCCTGTGTGCAGCAGGGTACTCCTCCTACAGCGGTATGCCTTTGCAATCAAGGATTTGATGGTGATGACTGCAGTAAACTTGTCTGCCCTGGTCGACCCATGTGCAGTAACAGAGGCACCTGCACATTAGTAGGCGGCATTCCAATGTGTGTATGTAATCATGGCTTTGATGGAAGTTCGTGTGAGCGTTGTCTGCCTCAGTTTACTGGATCAGAATGCGATAAATGCATCACAAATTACATCGGATGGGCAGTTGGCTGCAACATTTATTGTGTCCATGGTAACGGAACGGGACAAAACGAGGACATTTGTACGTGCCATAATGATGCAAATCTTGGTTACTGGAATGGAACAAGTTGTGATCGCTGTGTGTTTGGCTGGGGGCTGCCATCCTGTGCCGTGTGTGATGATGCACATGTAGGAGAGAATTGTAATATTGACTGTTTTTCTGCACATGCTCAGTACCGCGACGAACTTGACGGAGACTGGGGTAAACATCCTGTGGCACCAATTTTGAACTGTTTGTACGAGAACGCCCATAACGAAGTGTTTGCCTGGTTTGGATACCACAACAAAAATCCTCATAACGTATACCTGAATGTTGGAGCGGACAACTTTCTTACTAGACCTTACCTGGATATCGTTCCTGGAGGATTGAAGGGTTTTGTTCTGAAGACCGGTGGTGCAGACAATGCTACTGACAATCTTGTTCCTTTACCAACCCAAGATTATGGTCAACCTAATAAGTTCGTTCCTGGCAGACACGACAAGGCTTTTAAAGTTAGGTATGAACAAACTGACACCGCTAATAATTAACTCAGGACTTACACGAGTCACATAGATCACTCACAGAGTAGGATACCGCGGTAACTTTTACGTTTACATCTGATCGTCGGAATAATTCTTAGATGTGTCCCTTTTTGCTCTTCGAGATCAATTTTTGTTTCACCACTTAAATGGATTTAAAATTGTTGGAAATACCTGATTGAGATAAAATTATCGAAGAAGTTTTTATTCAAAAACAAAACTTTCTGAAGGTGAATGAAACCTTTTCCTGAAGGCTTCAACGTATTTAGAGTGCAGTCAAAACGCTAACAACTAGAACTGTTATGTAGTACTGTTGTTTTCCATTTTCCCTTCACTCAGAATGGAAGACGCCTATCCAATTGCCTGGGTTTTAGCATTCCCACTGTCAAACGAGAGAAATGCAGCAGTAGCAAATCAGTCTCTTCTCCATACTATGAAGTGTACCGATATTGAGGCACAGGAGAATAATGTAAGTTTAATGATGTTTATGTCTATCCCATGGAATGATTTCGTGGTATGTAATCACAACACTAATAAAAGCAGTAGCTCGAAGGAGTCATAGAAAGGAAAGGGGACTAATGTTGCAATAGTCAAAGGCTGAAATCATAAAGGATTCATAATGAAAATCATGTTGCAGTTCTTAACATCAAGCCTATTCAAATCTTAGTGTCTTGTTAAGAGAAATATCAAGCTAATATCATGAAATTTAATACTGTAGGTTTCGAGTGAAAATTACATATGTTCCTGTCTTGATGGACACTGGGGCTTTGCGTGCCAGTTTGATTGTCCCGGCGGACCTCAAGCGCCATGTCATAACAATGGCTTTTGCAATAAAACCACAGGATCGTGTTCATGTGATCCTAACTGGCGCGGAGACGAAAACTGTACCACATGTTCGCCAGGTTGGTACGGACTTGATTGCTCGGTAGTCAACCAAAGTACAAATAATTACACTGCAGCAGCATATGGACATGGTTACTTTATAACGATCGACGGCGCAGGTTACAAATTCTTAGGAAACGGAGAATATCATTTGCTGCTGTCTCATTTATGGGAAGTCCAGGTTCGAATGGTGACATGCTTTTCTTCGAGCTCTTGTGTTAATGCGGTTGCTGTGAGGATTGAACAGCACACGCTATTGCTGCATTCAAGGTTTGTTAATCGAAAGGAGCCTGTTGTTTTTGCAAATGGAAAGAGAGTGTATTCTGTTGATTTTGAATTTGGCCCAGCAAGTCACCGCTTTACTTTTAAACGAACCTCCCGGTTACAATTTGTACTCTCATCCTCTTATGGTGTCCGGCTCATAATTCGTTTATATGATCGATATCTTGATGTTCATTTGCGTGTAGACAATCAAACATATTGTAAAACAAGCCAGGGACTGTGGGGTAACTGTAACCTCAACTCACTCGATGACCTGTACAGCAGAGATGGCAAAATAGTTACAGGACTGAATGTCTCTCAGTCTTACGTCACTGAATTGTATGCAAAGTCTTGGAAAGTGACCGAAAGAGACAGTTTGTTCGTCTATGACATCAACAACTACCACGAGCAGAGAGAGCTCTATGGTGGCGGGTACGCGTTATATTTCAACAACTCGGGTGCCCATACCGAAGAAATCTACAGCTTCTCGTTATCTGACATCACTATTGAATTTATGGTTCGCGCTGAGAGTGAAAACGGAACTCTTCTCTCGTACACCAGCACAGACATGTTTGCTGTAATTCTGGAGTCCAGCAAGATCAAGTTACGCTACGATGATATCATTTTAGATACTTTGGCGGTAATTCAAACGCACGAATGGAATCATATTGCTTTGGTCTGGTCATTAACGACGCGAATTCTTCAATTCTACCACAGGGATGATACTGGACAACGTGTGAACAGTCGGAATTTTCCAATTACCAGTAATGTGAACGTCTTTCAACCAGGAGGAATTCTCGCCCTAGGTTACTGTATACCACCACCAGGTGGACTAACATTGTCTCTCACAGAAGGATTCATTGGCCAAATCGACGAACTACGAATTTGGAACCAAAAGCTCGATCCCTTTTCCATCTCGGCTAACTGGAGAGGAAACCTGGGTTGTACCATGCGAGTTCCAAACCTTGCAAGTCTTTGGAAGTTTAATGAAGGCGATGGCGTTGTTGCGCATGACTGTGTATCGGGCGCACATATATATTTTAAATCGGGTACCTGGAAAGGGCCCATGTGGGTCTTCTCAATGGTTGAAATTCCTCAGTTTTCAGTAGACACTAGTACCGCATACAGTTTCAGATTCGGTAGTTCCTGGATGAGTGCGGAACAGTTATGTTACAACCTCATTTTTGGGTCAATGTTGAAGTCAGGTCACATTCTTCTAACGACTTCGACATTGTGGTTTTACCACATGTCCTGTGTAACATCAGTTACCAGGAGCAACGATCATGGACATGCTTACTGGACCTTGATGGCTTTGTCGGATTTTAATCAACTGATCGTAGAACAAAGTTCGTGGTTTGCTCAGAGCCTTTGTAATTCAGTATCTGTTTTCAACTTCCCAGTTTGGTATGGAAAGAACTGCCACTATCAATGTAAATTTGGCCTTCCAGGTACCAATGAGCACAAGTGCTTTTGCATGAAAGGATTTTTCGGTTTGAACTGCTCAAGCGAATGCCCAGGTGGCAACAATGTGCCCTGCAATGGCCTATCTTCATGTGACATTTCAATCGGAACATGTAACTGTCCAGTTTCATCAAACACCACCTATGATTGTAGCGTCTGCAGTCCAGGGTGGATTGGATCGGATTGTTCTGTATCACTCGGAGAAAATAGGAGCAGTTCAGAAAACTTTACTTGCCAAGGTTTTGGAGCAACTCATTACACAACATTTGATGGCGTAGGTTACAATTTTAGGACTTACGGGGAGTTTTACCTTATGAAAACCAATCAGTTTACCGCGCAGGTGCGGCAGATACCTTGCATGAATGCTTCGTTTTGTATTTCATCGGTAGGAGTGAAAATCGGCTCGACAGAGTTCGTCATAAGAGCTTCATACAATGGCACTGGAATGTCTTTGGTCTGGCTAAATCGTAAACTTACGGATGCGACATCTGTAATCCTGGAAAACAACTTCAGCTTTCAAAAGGCTTCCCCCAAAGTGTATGAAATTGCCAAACCTGGGAGGATTTTACTGAGAGTAAAAGCATGGCAGGACTATCTTTCGTTTGAATTAACGTCAGCTTCTCAATGGTGTATTGTTGGCTCTGGAATTTGTTCCTCTTGTGACTCAAACGTTGTAAATGACTTTACAAACAGTACAGGTACCATGTACTGGGGAGGCAGTATTTCAGAAAGTATTATAATTAATATCTTACATTCGCAGTGGCAAGTCTCTGCTATCGACTCGTTGTTTATATTTGGATACACGAGCTATAAAGAGCGACGAGAAATAACTTCTAATGGCTACGCCCTGAGCTTTAATGGTACAACTGCTTCAACAGGAATTTTGAATGCTTTTGTCAAAGACTTCACTATTCAACTGTTTGTCAAAGTTCACTCATCTGGAGGTACAATCCTTTCTTACTCAAATAAATTTACATTTGCCCTAGTGAACGATGTCCGAGTCAAAATCTTCCTAGGTGGAGCTTCGTACGACATGGGAATTACACTACCTTCTGGAACTTGGGTACTAGTGTCTATCGCGTACAGAGCTTCAACAGGTAAATATACTGGATGTACATATTGCTCGGTCTTTTAGTTCTTCATCCATCATTGAAACTGGATTAAGTTTATGAGATGTTAAGTCGTGCTTGTTGATTGAGCTCAACCTGAACATTAACTACGATGAGAGAAATACATGGTTTTGATTATTTGCTAGTGTTTGTCGGCAAGGGCGTGTAATTACAAATGATCACCTAGATGACAGATTATCACGAGATAACTTTGTACTGACTGCTTTTAAATATGAATTCTTGCTTGGTATATTTCTTAGCATTTCAAACATTAACTGTGAGAATTTAATGAATCAAAAAAGGTTCCACTTTTATTGTAATAAAGCCTGTTTTTTTTTATTTGTTTTCAGGAGTTCTAACTTACTACCAGCTGAACGCTCAAGGCGACCTTTATTTCAAACAGACATACATTGGCGTAGAAATGTTTACATCGGGTGGTACCCTATGGCTTGGTCACTGGCACATAACAAAAGAACATATAACTGGTGTTCCGCTGCAGCCTTTCTTTGGAGTCATTGATGAAGTTCGTATCTGGTCTTTTTCACTGGATACCTTGCTTATCCGCCAGAGTTTTCGTCTTGTTATTACAGCAAACCTACCGTCACTGAGTGCCCTTTGGTTGTTTGATGAAGGTGTAGGTAGAGTAATCGCAAATTTTATATCCAGCTCCCCAAATATGTACCTTCCAGAAGTCATCAGTCGTCGTCCAACGTGGCAGTTCTCCTACGTCCGTGAAGTGTTTCCATCCATGGTTGAGAGTGCATCTGTGCAGTTTAGTGTTAGCTTTGGACTACTGGCCAAAAAACGATGTTTGGAACTTATTTATCACCACCACCTACAAGCTCAATGTGGAAAGCTTTTGTCTGCTGCTGTTACCCAGTTTTACTTTAAGGCCTGTCTTTTTGATGTCCAGTCCTCCAGTTCCCTGGACACCGCTTATATCGCACTGATAGCGTATGCTGACTACTGCATGACAGTTCTTCATCTATCCTCATGGCCTGCTCAACGCCTATGTAAACAATTACCTCAAAGTCTTCCTCGAGGATGGATTGGTCCTGACTGTTCAGTGAAGTGTGTGTTTGGAAGCGCAGACAAAAATAATGCTAGTTTATGTGTGTGCCATCGTGGATACTGGGGCGAGGACTGTGCTAACGAGTGCCTCGGAGGCGGAAATAAACCCTGCAACGATCATGGCAACTGTAACGTCAGAACAGGGTCCTGTGAGTGTGATTTGAACTGGGGGGGAAATGGCGACTGCTCTAACTGTACGCCTGGTTGGACAGGATCTGATTGTGCAATAGCTGTGGCAGTAACCCAGTTGCCGACGTGTTCCGCTTTTCTTGGAGGACATTTTACCAACTTCGACGGTGCTCACTTTAACTTTTTTGGAGTAGGTGAATTTTGGTTTGTGCGAAGCATTCACTTCAATGGCCAGTTAAGACAAATTCCATGCTATAATGGAGAATCTCGTTGCATAAATGCGGTAGCGTTTTCGTTTCTATCAGGATGGAAGGTGGTAGTCCACGCACCATACGAAGAAAGCAAGCAACCTGTTGTTTGGTTAAATGGGAGAGAAGCAGTATATAGTTCAACAAGAATTCAAATTTCCAGCGACGTATTCCTAGAGAAGACATCTTCAACTACCTATCTTCTAAGCAGTCTACTAAAGGGTTTTAAATTTCAACTGCGTGTTGTAGGAAGAGGACTCGTAATTGCTGGTCACGTGAACCAATCCTTTTGTAACGGCACGAACGTGCTGTGTGGAAACTGCGACGGCAACAGGGATAACGACTTCAATGTGACGGCTGGGTCTTCTCTTGAAGAAATTTGGAGAGTTTCTATGGAGGAAAGCCTCTTTATCTATCACGATACAGGTTATATGGAAGAACGAGCTGTAACAGGTGCTGAGTACGCTTTAATGTTCAATGGTGTCGGCGTCTGTAGCGATCTCATGCCTGATGTCTTAAACGCTTCCTCCATCACAATGGAACTTCTCTTCAAAATGTATTCTGAACCAAAAGTGGGAGGTGTCCTCTTAACGTACAGCAAAGCGATATCACTTACACTGTTTATCGAAGGGACCCTTAAAGTACGGATAGGAATAGAAATTTGGGATACCGGACTTTCTCCACAAGTTGACTCTTGGAACCAAGTTACTCTTGTCTACTATAACACCACTGGAGCAGTTTACATTTACCACATAAACTCCATAGGTGTTGTTCGTTTAGCTACACGAACTATGACTGCAGGAATAATCAACAGAGGAAGCATAATTTCCATTGGACAATGGATACCATCTCTGGAAATCAACACCAAAGAAAGCGATAGTCTGCCAGGTTTTGTTGGAGTGATTGATGAAGTACGCTTCTGGAACCGTGAATTCAGCCTGCAAGATGTCACAACAAGCTGGAGGGTGAACGTCCTTTCCAATGCACGGTACCTTGTAATTTTGTGGAAGTTCAATGAAGGTCAAAGTGGTGTCATACACGACTTGATAAGCAGAGTTCACTTGTACATTCCATCCATTCGCGAGGCTCCACGATGGGTTTTCAGTTACGCTGACATCAAAGTTCTACCTGTTACCCCTGAGATTACGTTCAGTACGACCAAGGTAAGAGTTGAAGCAGAGTCTTGGTGCCACACGCACATCCAAAACTCACCTCTGGGCATCGCGTGTGGTGGTCTTGGTGGTGGAACGGTGGCCTTCTACGTTAGGGCATGTTTACGAGTAATTGCCTCGGGTAAACAGGTGTCTCTTGGAATAAGTGTTGTGGTGGCTTTTGCAGACACCTGTGAGATCCAAGCTAACCTTACCATTTGGCCAGCAAGGCAGATGTGTACATATGAAGTATTCAGGAACTCAAGGCTCATGAACTGGATAGGATTAGATTGCAATATCCCTTGCCCCTATGGTTACCAGCCCCTTGGACTGTATGGAAGCTGTCAGTGTGATTCAGGCTTCTGGGGACAGACCTGTAATGGTGTATGCCCCGGTGGACTTGTAAACGTTTGTAGTGGACATGGAAATTGTATAGATAGTAATGGAATATGCAAGTGTAAACGGAGATGGCAAGGAGCACTTGACTGCAGCCAATGCACACCTGGTTTCTTTGGAAAAGACTGTTCGGTAGCCGTTGCACCACCTACAACGGAGCTCCCAGTAACATCAGTTTTCGGGACTGGCTATATTGTGACCTTAGATGGTATCAAGATCAGTGTCAACGTTGCTGGTGAATTCAGAGTGCTAGCTCTGTCTCGCTATGGACTAAGCATCCAGTTTCGACAGGTACGAATCGGAAGTTATGTACGAGTAAGGTGCGTGATAGTGGTGGTACAACAGGATGTGCTAGCTATCCACAGCAGTGTCGGAGTTGCTGGCCAAGTTTTGGTGACGCTGAATGGTTTACCCATAAGTCAAAATAGCTTAGTTTCATTAGGAGTTTCAGGATTTGAGTTTCGACGAACGTCGCTTAACACTTACGTGATGGTTGGTCCAGAAGGCTTCAACTTTGTCATTAATTCCCTTGCCATTCACTTTGATGTATCCATAACCATGAATAAAGATTTGTGCCAGGAAACCTGTGGTCTCCTTGGCAGGTGTCATATTCCAGGATCACGTGTTCCACCATCAAACTGTACCGCTGGAGGAATATTGGATACTCAAGAAGTGTCAAACATAACTCAAGAACTCTTGATTTCCTATGTGAATTCATGGGCTGTTCCACAAAACGAAAGTTCCTTTGGTCCCATACTGAACATTTCTGGTGAACCTCAACTTAGTAGTGTTGCAGGGAGCTGTCTCTACTTCAACGGTACATCAGTGATCAGCGCACCACTGCTCAACACTTTTGTCGGAAATTATATAACAGTCCAGTTCTTTGTCAAAGCCAAGAATCCAGATGTTTACATTGGGACCATTATCTCATATGCACTCAATGAAACATTTGCAATAGCTGTAAACAAAACAATACACATTTACTTTGGCACCACCGTCATTGACACTCAACTTGTACTTGAAAGAGAACTTTGGAATCACATATCTTTCGTCTACATGCGGAGTTCAGGTCAAGTGCAGTTCTATCTCGTTAACTCCATCGGCATCATACAATCAAAAGTATTCCTCGTTGGTGTAGGGATATTTGCGGATGGTGGTACCCTAGCCCTGGCCCTTTGGCAGGTGACTAAAGTATCACTCTCTCTGCCTGGCTTTGTGGGCTGGATAGACGAGCTGAGCTTTTGGAATAAGCGATTTGATTCAGTCACCATACTACGAACTTGGAATTCTAACCTGCAATCAGGAACACCGGGAATTGCACTCTTATGGAAGTTTAATGAAGGAAGTGGATTTATTTGTCGGGCTACTGTAGGATCTCTTAATTTTGGCCTTCCTACCCCTCCCTGGAAGAGCCCACTTTGGTACCCTTCAGATGCTATTAAAGAAGCCAATGTTTTCATCACGTCTGATCTCTCTGAAAAAGAACCAGACAAGTCGACGCAAGATCTATGTTCAGATGTTTTTCTGAAAGGTCCGCTTCTGAATGAGTGTGCTAATGTGACTGGAGGGTCCAAATTTTACTACGAAGCTTGCTTATCCGAAGTGTCTACTTCAGGAACACCTGAATCAGCTCTTATGATAGCAACTAACTTTGCAAAAGAATGCCAGGCAGCCTTGAACTTGTCGAGTTTGCCAGGAAAAGGACTTTGTAATGTCATACCGGGTGGACGCTATAATGACTGGGTTGGGGTAAACTGTACCACAAAGTGCGAGGTTGGATGGTTCACTGATGGCGATTGCAAATGTGACAATGGATACTGGGGAATAAATTGTTCAAGAGAGTGCCCTGGAGGAGCAGCAAACCCCTGTTATGGAAATGGGAAGTGCGATATTAGGAGCGGTAAATGTAACTGTCACCCAAATTGGGATGAAGGTGAAAATTGTTTTAAATGCGCTCCTGGCTGGATCGGAAAATCATGTTCAGTGGCAGTGTCAACAACAGAATCATCCGTGACTGGTCAGACGTCTAAAGTATGTATAATATTAGAGAGAGGCTATGTTACCGGATTTGATGGCTCACTCTTTACGTTCACAACATTAGGAGAGTTCATAATGATCAATTCTTCCATTCTTCAAGTGCAAGTTCGACAAGTACCATGCGAGAAGAGCTCCGTCTGTTTAAATGCCATTGGTGTGAGGTTCAATGACTTAACAATTAGCGTCCACGCGGCCTACGAGAGTGATTCATTTCCAGTGGTGTATGTAAACGAAGAACTTACAAAAGTAGGCGGAGAGCCCTCTAAAGATATGCTCAAAAATAATATTAGCATTCAACCAATTTCCAGGTCTGCCTACAGGATTGTTGTCTCACACTATTTGTCTGTACAAACAGTATTCTCAGATCGTTACATGAGTGTGGAGTTAACAGTGACGTCTAATTTTTGTCAGCTTGTCGATGGTTTATGTGGCTCCTGTGCTAAACTACGTGTCGGTCAAAATGCAACTCAGGGAAGTGGTGGTTCTGTCACTTCGATAAATAGACCAACGACTGTTTTGGAGGAGCTTGGTAAACCAAATGCCACAAGTGATAACGTTAATGAATTTATAACAAAAGTGTTTCCAGTTCAAGATCCCATTATAGTCATCGATGCAGAAATGCACAAAGAAACGCGGGTTGTTTACGGAGGTTTGTACAGTCTGTTCTACCGTTTTACTGCTGTGGTCACTCAAACAGTTGTCAAACTCTTTGTGAGTCAAACGTTGACCTTCCAGCTCTTAGTTAAATCATGCAATCCCCAAATATGTGGAGGAACAGTAATCTCCTACACATCGAATGTCACGTTTTACATCAGCAACCATGTAACAGTGAGGGTGGTTATTGGATTAGACGTCTTTGACACTGGTATCGCAACCGAAGCAGATGTGTGGAATCAAATTACCGTAGTATTTGTCCGTGAGAAACTTCAACTCTTTGTGTTCGTCACATTTTCATCTGGACTTGTGCAAGTGCGAAAGTTTAGTTTTACTATCGACCCTTTTATAAGTGCAGGAACATTTGCTATAGGTATGTGGCAACCGGCCTCAGGATCAATTAGCGTTCAGCCAACCAATGTCTTCCTTGGTCAAATAGATGAGGTAAGCGTGTGGGAGAGACCCTTCGATTATGCATTGGTTGAACAAAGCTGGCGATCAAATATTCAACTGGGTGCCCCATCGCTCACAAATTTGTGGAAATTCAACGAGGGCAAGAATTCCATTGTTAAAGACCTAGTGGCTGATGTTGCTCTACTCTTCCCGAGGTATCCATTAGGTAAACCAGAATGGGTTTTCTCCGATGCTCCCATCACATCCGTTGTCATACTGAACCCAAATGAAGATAATGCCACTCTACATACAATCGCCATCAAGGTTTGTTTCGAGTTCATATATGAGGGACCAATCCATTCAGCTTGTAATGCCTTAGGCAATGTCACTCTAGAATTTTACCTCCGTGCTTGTGTTCAAGCAGTAGTGGACACCGGATTGACTGTTGAATCCATTGATGTCGTAATAACAATCGCAGATTATTGCCAAAAAATATTTGGTTTGCCTTATTGGCCAGCTCAGTCTTTGTGTAACAAGTTTCCTGGAAAGCGTTTTCCCAACTGGATGGGAAAGAACTGTACCATCCCTTGCATTTTTGGTCAAGCTGCAAACGAAAGTGAATTCTGTGTATGTGATCCTGGATTTTATGGCACGAACTGCTCAGGCATCTGCCCAGGAGGAAAAGGGAATGCATGTAACAATCATGGAATCTGCGATGTCGTGACTGGCAAGTGTTCTTGTGAGCTTAATTGGCAAGGTAATGAAAACTGTTCCACTTGTGCTCGAGGTTGGGCTGGAACAGACTGCTCAATCGCAGTCACTCAGTGGCCATCCGGCAGTGTCATAATAGGCATTGGTGCAGTATCGCTTGGCGGGCAATTTACGTCACTCAGTGGTATCAGCTACAGCTTGCAAGTGACCGGGGAGTACTATCTTATTTACTCCATACATCTCTCTGTAAATGTGCAAATTCGCCTAGTATCTTGCACTCAACAAGAGTCGTGTATCAATTCTATTGCACTGCAAATTGCCTCTTATAAAGTAGTTTTGCATGGACCGTACAGCTCTGGGGGAAGCCTGATCGTCTGGTTAAACGGAAAAGTCATCGATATAGATTTGCATCCAATCACTCTCGACGTCTACGGTTTTACTGTCAGCAAAATCACAGCTCACCTGTGGGAAGTGAAATATGCTGGTTTGTACCTAAAAATACGCGTGACTGGGCGCTTTCTAAGCGTTAGTGTTGAGGCATCGGGTTTGGTTTGCAAGTCATCCATCGGACTACTAGGCTCCTGTAACCAGGGACTCGTACAATCGCTTTTGTCGTATTATCCGACTAAAGATTGTTCTGAAGAAGGCTTTATGTTCAACGTAAGCGGGAACCATTCAAATGTGTTTAGGCAAGGAAGTGATATTCTAAGTGAAAAGAACGCTTCTGATACCAAGGCAAAGACTCAAGATATCATTAGCACTCTTATAACTACTAAGCTAAAGGTGAAGAAATGCCATAGTTTGTTCGAGTACAAGTATAAGGAGATCGTAGAATATCGAGAGGCGAATGCAGGATATGCTCTTTACTTCGACCACACTACTGTTGTGACAGATGTAATCTACAAGGCATTTTCCTTCACAGACATTACAGTTAAGATCATGTTTAAAACGGTGCGTTACGGGGTGATAATATCCTATACCATGAGGAAGACATTTTTCGTAACAAACACGGGTGGAAAGTTCACCATCTTCTACGGAGAGAATGTTTACCATACAAACATAGTTGCAGAGCGTAACAAATGGAACCAGGTCAGTCTGGTGTTCAGAAAATCCACTACAGTCTTGCAATTTTACTACTTTTCTTCTGGAGGCCAGTTACATCGCCTCGACATAAACGTTGGATTTGATATCTTTACACCAGGAGGAACAATTGCTTTGGCTGGTTGGATGCCATCTCTCGACGGATCTGGAATTCAACCAACTGCTTTCTTTGCTGGATTCATAGATGAAGTTCGCATATGGACACGCTATTTCCATCCTGCGTTCATACTGCAAACTTGGAACAGATCGGTAAGCGTAAATGCCCAAGACCTCGCGCACGCATGGAAATTTAACGAAGGAGAAGGAATTGCAGCTGTTGATAAAGTAACTGGTATGAAGCTAGTCCTTCCTTTTAAGCCTTGGAGAAAACCCGAATGGAGATATTCTGATGTAGAATTACAGCTGCCCTTCTACGATAGACCACTAGATTTCAGTTTTACGAACAAAACTCTGCAAGTAGCCGCAGAACTTTTCTGCAATAGAACACTACTAATGGGCACATTACATTCGCATTGTAAATCCTTGGGACCTGGCGTTTCTACCTTCTACTTCAGGTCCTGCCTCCAAAGAATCGCAACTTCTGAGTCCTTGTACATGTCTATGGAAGTGATTATAGCGTATGCCGATTATTGTCAAGCATTCAACAACTTAACAGTCTGGCCAGCGAAACATCTTTGTAATGAATTTCCTGGAAGAGAATTTCCCATTTGGTTCGGAGAGCGATGCGAAAGAAAGTGTATCTTCGGTAAGAAGCTGGCCTCTGAGACATGCGTATGCTACCACGGCTACTGGGGACTGGAATGCTCAAACACCTGCCCTGGCGGAGCTGCGAACCCATGTAACAACAACGGAATGTGTAATGTCATCACAGGAGAGTGTGAATGTAATGTTAATTATAATGGAACGCAGGACTGTGGTAAATGTTCTCCAGGGTGGCATGGCTTTGATTGTTCCTTGGCTCTTGTATCACTCAACTTGAACCGTCATATCTCCATCGGCATGTCATCGACTGGCGGCCATTATGTCTCGTTTGATGGCTACAGCTTTACTCTTGTGTCCCTGGGTCAATTTTATCTGATGAATCTACCTGACCTGTCATTCCAGATTCAAGTTCGCCATGTCCCCTGCAGACAACAGACGGTTTGTGTGAATGCCATTGGAATACGGATTACGACGACTGTTGTTTCTTTTCACGCTCCTTACACTACCGGTGGAGCTCCAGTAATCTGGGTCAATGGAAAGCTTCTACTTCTTTCAGGATTGATTTCCACACTAGGATCACCACATCTTGGCATCCTACTGAAGTACAATGGGCGCAACTACTATCAAATTATTTGGAAAGACAATTTTGCCATGGCCATTCGAATTCATGGTCGATACTTGAGTTTTAAAGTCGACGTCACGTCTGCTTATTGCTATAACTCTACAGGCTTACTTGGATCCTGCGATAACGAGCCCGACAACGATCTCAAAGTTAGCTCCAATGGAAGTATCATACCAGCAAATGTCACTCAGCCCGTCTTAAATACAGAAATTGGAAGTCATGCCATTGTGTATGACAAAGACAGTTTGATCGTTCTTAAATATGAGCATTACCACGAAACACGACTACCAACTGGAGGTATGTATGCCCTTCTGTTTAATAAGACAGGGGCCTCATCGAAACCACTGATAAAAACGTTCAACCTCAATGTAGATATAACGCTTGAAATTCTACTGAAGCCGTACCAATTCAGTGGAACAATCTTCTCTTATGCAGTCTTACAAACGTTTGCAGTTTTGATTGAAAGTTCACTTAGAATTCACTTTGGAAAAGCGATCATTGATACGGGCGTGAATGTGACTATCAACCAGTGGAGCCACGTATCACTTGTTTGGTACCACAAGTCTCGAGTGCTAGAGTTTTATCACTTCAACTTTAAGGGGAAAGTGCAACGACGATCCTACGTGCTCCCGTCAAATCCATTTCTACCAGGCGGTATTCTTTCCCTCGGACAATGGGAGCTGTCTCCTGGAGACAGCGAAACTCATACGGTCGCATCTTTTGTTGGCACCATTGACGAGATCCGTGTATGGAAGCGAGCCTTTAATCCTGCATTTATACTTCAGAACTGGCGAATGAATGTTGTCCCCACTCATCCTGACCTCACTGGGCTTTGGAAAATGAACGAAGGTGAAAGTGACGTCATAATGAACCTTGTGACCGACGAACACATCTATCTACCGAGATCACCATGGCAACAGCCACACTGGGTATTTTCTGATGCTGACATCAACACGAACTTAACATCATCCGATAAACCGTTCGAAATGCACTTTCTCAATAAGACGTTAGAGAAGATGGCAAAGGCCTTCTGTTTCGAGCTGTTCTACAAGAGTACACTTCATGATCAGTGCCACGGCCAATTAAAATCTGAGCTGGAATTTCATTACCTTGTTTGCTTGATAGACATTGCAACAACCGACGACATCAGTGCAGCCCTGACAGTTATAGTTACCTTCGCTGATCACTGTCAAGCTGTCTTGAACTATAGTACCTGGCCAGCTCAGCCACTTTGCAATAAGTTCCCTGGATCCCACTTCCCCCTATGGATTGGAGACAGGTGCGACATAAAATGCGTCTTTGGTGCTGCGGATCCTGATGATCGTAACCTATGCATCTGTATGGAAGGCTACTGGGGAAGCGATTGTTCACAGATATGTCCAGGTGGACTGCTAAATATTTGTGGAGGACACGGTTGGTGTGATAGTTCAACTGGACAATGTCAGTGCCAAGTGAACTGGAGAGGAAACGAAAATTGTAGTAGCTGTAGTCCAGGATGGAATGGAACTGATTGTCAATTTGCCGTGGAGCTTGTCACTAGTATAACATCACAAACTGTCTTAGTTGCAGCTATTGGAGGAAATGGCTACTTTACAACATTTTGTGGCGTCAGTTTTACCTACAGAGTGGTAGGTGAGTTCTATGTACTGCGGTCTGCTTCCCAAAATCTCGTCATCCAGCTTCGACAAGCACCATGTCCAATCGATGGCAGTTACATCCCGCTTTGCACAACTGGTTTCTCGTTTAGTCTGAATAATAATGTCATTGCCATCCGCGCGCCAGTTGCTACGTTTTCAAGAACTGTTCCAATCTTTCCTCTCATTTGGTTGAATGGAAATTTGGTACAAGTTGACCACAGGACGCAATTATCGGTGGACTTTGTCATGTTGCGTATCTCCACGGTTGCATTTGAGATCTACGGTCCAAACGGTGTGAAATTTGGTATAACTGTAGGACATAGTCTTTCTGTAACTATTCACCTGCCAGCCATATACTGTCGAAACTCCACAGGCCTTCTTGGCGCATGTACAGGCGTCTCCTTTAACAACTCGAACAGTCTTGAATCGTACATCACCTCTCTGAAGCATAATTCAGTAGTTGACAAGTCACAAACATTGTTTATTTACAAGTACCTGCATTACTCTGAATACCGAAGTCCATCTGGTGCAGGATTTAATCTATTTTTCAAGGATCACTCGGTGCGCTCAGGCCCCCTACAATTACCTCCTGTTGATGTGCTAACAATTGAACTGCTTATAAAAACCCACCAAACAGGAGGAATCATCTTCTCGTATTTAAGCCAAAACATCTTTGCTGTCATCGACAATACAACACTAGAAATTATCTACAATGGCTCTGTTTTTGACACTGGGCTTAAACTGGAGATCAAACAGTGGAATCAACTCACAATTGTCTTAAAACAACTCGTTGGGACTCTCTACTTCTACCACGTCAGCTCCTCTGGGGTAGTTAAAGTCCGCGTATTTAAGTTGGATGGAAACGTTTTCTCAAACGGCGGTGTCTTGGCACTGGGACAGTGGCAGCCATCACCCAGCTCGGACAGCATGCTTCCTCAGTCAAGTTTTGTTGGTGAGATCGACGAGTTTCGTATCTGGAAGAGACGGACGAACTCAGACCTCGTGAAAAGTAATTGGAGATTGAATGTACAGGCTGGCATTTACCCTGATCTGCTTCACCTTTGGAAGTTCAACCAGGCTAACGGAAGGGTAATTCCTGACATACTTGGAAAAAATGATCTCTTCCTGACAAAGTTTCATGAGCCACAGTGGACGTTCTCAGATGCTGATATTCCTCGCTTGAACCCGGGAGAAACAACTTTTGTCAACTTAAGCTTGCAGCGAGATGCAGAATCCTTCTGTTTTAGCCTCATTCTCAGTGGACCGCTGTATGCTAATTGCGAAGATCTCAGTATTCAAGTAGCACAGTTCTACTACAAAGTGTGCCTGCACGACATTTCGCTGTCGTCAAAGTTACGTTCGGCCGTTTATGCCGTGGTCACATTCGCCGACTACTGCCAGAACACTCTCAACCTAAGCGAGTGGCCAGGAAAAGAACTTTGTCATCACTTTGTCGACCAAAGATTTCCCTACTGGATTGGCTCACGCTGTAATACGCGATGCGTATTTGGGTATCCAAGGCCAGATATAAACTCAACGGATGGCGTTTCTTGCAAGTGCGAACAAAACTACTGGGGAGTGGACTGTGCAAATCTATGTCCAGGTGGGCTAAGGGAAACTTGTAACGGACACGGTGTTTGTAGTGTAACTAATGGTACCTGCGAGTGCGAACCACACTGGAAAGGGAATATATCGGCTGAATATAACGCTCCAATCGATGAAAACAATTCCGTCTCGCCAATACCATGTAGCAGGTGCACACCCGGTTGGACAGGAGCTGACTGTGCGATTGCAGAGGACTCCTCCATACTGGACAATTCCTCTATCCCTAGAATAGCTATAAACTTTGGTGATCCTCATTTTACGAGTGTGACAGGGGTAAACTTTCACTTCGAAGCTCCCGGTGCGTACCATCTTTTCAACTCATCAATTGTAGATGCACAGGTGCTGATAGTTCCATGTAACAACAGAGTGTCCTGTCGACGAATCAGTGAGGTTTCCCTCCGCACCTCGAAAACAGAGCTGTCGGTTCGTTACAACGATTTTGAGACAGTGGTAAGCAGTTTATTTGATAAAACAAGCAACACCTCCAAGGAGCTTTCCAAGTCTGATGAATGGGTCGAGGATGCAGATATCCGATACCGTTGGCTAACAGTTAACATCCTGGAAGTTCGCATCCAAGATGAAATTCAGTTTAACATTCTATCTTATTACGGTACCATTGGAACGGCTATTGAAGTTTTAAAACAGAGAGATCAGACAGATGGCATCTGTGGCGAGAAGGAGAGCAGTTGGATACGACAACAAGGGAACCAAAGCCTTACATCGGAAAACCAAATAGCTGATACTTCTAACAATGACACAACAGATCAGCAAGGCCTTACTCAAGCAACGATCCAAAAAAGACTCATTACACGGTTCAGAATCATGGAGAAGGACAATTCCTTGACGACAAAATATGCCTCGCGCAGTTATTCTGGGGCTGGCTACATGTTGGAGTTCTCGTCTGGTAACACTGCTGTTATGTACGCAAGCAACACAAGTTTGCCAGTTCTCGATGAGTTTACTATTGAAATTTGGGTCTGTTTGACGAATGCAGGCGAAAGCGTTGCTCGATTCTGTTCCTCAGATCAGAGAAACAACACTGAACCCGTCACTGGCAGTCACGCTGTTTTCTCTGTTGTCACCGCTATTGGGGACTTTGCAATAGTTTGCAACGACGGACTGCAAGTGAAATGGGACAAGGAGAAATTTATAACGGATATTAATCTTTACGAAGGAGTTTGGACTCATTTAGCTGTAACGTGGAGGACGATCGATGGTCGAATGCAAGCGTTCGTCTATTCCAACGGAAAGCATCGTCAATCAACAACATATGGGATAAAAAATGGAAAGCAATTCTCTTTCAATGGTCTGTTTATTCTAGGACGTTACATGCGAGGCTATATGGTAGACAGTGAATACGACATGCTTGGAGCGTTGGACGAGTTAAAGGTGTGGCAATATGCAAAGACGATGGAACAAATCAGGGCGTCCATGAGCGTCAAGTTCGAGGACTACCGCGAAGGACTGGTGTTAAACGTACCTTTTGACGAAGGAATGGGGCGAACGACGGTGGGGCACCTTTATAGTCCGATTTCTGTTGAAGTAGCGCTCTCTCTTTTTGAGGCCCAAGTCGTAAATGTGACCAATATTCATCTGTTTATTCATTCTGGAGACTACCCCGGATGGGCTCCGTCAGGGGTGCACTTGAGTCCCTTAGCGAACTACAGTCTAGCGTTCCTTAACAAAACTCTGGAAGGAAAGGCCTTAGAGAAGTGTTACGAGTCGTTTTATGAAGGAAAGCTACAGGAACATTGCAGTCCGAAACTGGTATCACAAGCCCTGTTTTACTATGAGTCTTGCCTCGCGGACATTGCCGATTCAGGCAGTCTTGCACACAGCAAGCTTTCTGTAAGTCTCTTCGGCTTTTACTGCCAAAAAGTCCTTGGAATTAAAGAGTGCTTGTTGCACGGAACCTACGACGCTTTCCTACGCTGTCCAGGCGACGACGAAAAACAAACCAAATTCACTCCACTAGAGATAATTGTTACGACTGTATCTTCACTACTCTTCCTTTTATTTCTGCTTATCATACTTATCCTGGTGTGTCGACGAAGAAAGCGCAGAAAGTCCGAAGTGGAGCAGATTTACCTCCATGAAGCTGGAGGTGAAAGATCGCATAAGTACGTCGCTGAAGATGAGGGTGACCACCCTCAAGCATATTCCATGAGGCAGATGTTGGACGAGTACGACTTTGAACCGGACACGGATGATAGCCCACATGATACACCAAGCGTTGTGCGAAAACCGCTGGTTCGAAATCCTGCTGGCGGTGTGCTGCCTGAAGGAGAGGAGGAGAGTGCTGTGTGATTTGATAGGAATTAGTGACTCTAAAATAATTAGCGTAGATTTAAATTTAGATTTTTTACTTTGGTAAAAATTTTTTATAAATACATAAGTTATTTCAATGAATATTGATACTTTTAATAAAGTCATCCACGTGATTGATCGGAAACTTGAATAACACATGATTTTTTGCACCAACCAATGAGAAATACGCAATTAGATTTCTTTTAGAAAGTTTTGATTTTCATCGCTTTTTAACCTTTTTAATGATTGTTTACTACCGATTCATGACTCGTTTCTAGTTGTTAGATTTTCTTCCTACAAATCAGTCGATCTTTCATTTCAGTCATTGAAAACATCACGTACAGTAATCAGCAGGGAAAAAATGAGATCCAAGAAGACATGCAGACGAATACTAAAACATTCGTCGATGCATTTCGTAGGCGACATAGTATTCAGATAGATCATACGCTGATTGTTAAAACGTAATTTTTTTTTAGGAATGAGAGTATCATACTCAGCTAAATTCATGCGTAATGTTGTTAGTCTTTTAGTGTGTGCGATGATTGTTGCATAATTGTTGTTTTCGGAGTGTAAACAGTTTCTTATTGTTTTGCTTTTTCATGAATGTGTGAATTTAATATCACTGTGTCCATGAATCTCACCTTGAGTGTTATACTTAGCATAACTGCAATACTAAAAGAGTGTACTTGTTTTGAGTGATAAAATGCAATTTCGTTTTGAATGAATGAACTTTACAATCATTTAAACGCCCTCAGCAAAGTTTTGAGGGTATTTCCTATTTACAGTGTGAGTTTAATACCACTTTAAGTTTTGTTTCCTCAATGTAAAAAGAGGACTTAGCACGAATCTGGATGTAACCTTTAGTGCCAAATATTTACCATAGAAAACAAAATAACATCGAGTGCTTTAAGAGTGTTTTGATTGCATTTCCCTTGCTTCATTTTCGTTATTCCAAGCTCTGCAGAATGTATTCTGTGTGGTAGATTTTAGATTAAGCAATAAATAGAAGATTATACGAATGCATGGGGAAATTGATTTTTAATTTACTCTAAAACAAATGAAGCACTTAGGAAGCGGCTAGAGCTATCAAGAAGTAGAGTGAACACTCGAATACATCTCGTGTTTCCCTCCTACACTTCTTCATACTTTAGCCGCTTTCTGCGTGCTTGACAACAGAACTGACCACAATCAAGGCTTCTTTATTTGTTAAGTGATGAGTCTCAATACGCCGGACGAGGCACTATCTTGTTGAACGGGCGCCAATTTTGTTTTTTAGTTTGTACGCGAGCGGATGAAAGCTCTCGGGGCGAGACACGTTTCACCCTCCTCCACTTGCACTGGTTTCATCCCTCGCGCTTTCTTCCTGCTCGTGCTTTACTCTGCTCGCCAAAAAAAATCATGTGACCGTACGCTGTCTCAGAAAAAGCAACTGAATCGATGATTTTTTCTTGAACTAGCCATGGTTTTAGAGAGGCACCCTGACTAAGAACATCAAACAACCTTTAAAAAAAATAGATGGTAAATTGCCTTGTCTCTGTCTTATTATGTTTACACATATGGCACTTTTGGCAATGCTTAGCGTAGCTATATGTTGGACGCGTGACATATATGGACCTCGTAATGCTTTATCGCATTGTGGAGTCTCCGAGGCTCAGTGGTGGAGCATCGAAGCGTTGGAATCCGGAGGTTTGACGTTCGGTTACCCATGGAGACTGATAATTTTTTCCTCCCATGCTTGAAACAAGACGAATAAACAGTTTCCTTCACAACCTTTCAACCGTATTTTACCACTTCTTAAAACTTTTATCAATCTTAACTCCACGGACTGCTGCAGCTCGACGCACGGTGTTGCTGCTCGCTTTTTCCTTGTTTGATAGAAGGAAAGCTCTTTTAATTTATTTTGCGTACTTTTTATCTTGTTTTTCTTCATGAGAAAGTAACGGTGCGTTAACTTTCTCCACTCTGTCACTCTCAACGCCTTTTATTGAGCTTGATTCTTGATTAGCTGGCTGCGCGTGCAGACAAAATTCTGCGCCAAATCTATGACGTAAGAGCCGATTGTTGATTGCAGTTGTTAATCCATATTCATTAGGAGTTGTAGAATTTTCAGCAACCACGCTTTCCGTCGTAGAGTGAAGACGTGTCGTCCGTTGTGTAAGACATAAAGTTTCGCACGACGCTTCTAAAAGGAAGAACGCACTGGGCCTGTAACAAAGAGCAACGAAAAACGCCTATGTCACAAAAACAGCAGGTGAGCTTTGCCTCTGGAAATTGTCGCCTCGAGCTCCTTCAGAGATCTTGACGAGTCACATTATCTTGGTTCAACGACGTACCACGATTCGGTTGCTTAGTCTGAGCGGCTATTCAACTCAAAATTTATCTGAATTAGTGTTGGCTTCAAGAAAAGCAAAATATATTCTTGTATTTTTAGAGAAACGCTCAAACAAAAACGTTTTGCTTTTTCAATCTGTCGGTTGCTTTATTCTGTATTTGAATGCTGCCACGTGGAGGTGTGACGACTTCTTCTCCGTGGCCTTTGCTTCATTGTAACTGACATCTTAAACAACTGATGCTGTAATTTCTGTAATTGTGTCGTGTAAACAATCACACAGAATTTAATTTGTAGTTTTCGTCTACATGGAAAATAAGCATTCCCGGATCACATTCATATTTTCTACTTTCAGGAAGAACGCTGTCGTCCGAAGGATGGAAGAACAAAGATTCTGATCAAGAGAAGACACTGGAATCGCTGAATTTTTTAGTGGATACTGCAAAGATAAGAACTTCAAAATAATTTGACAATACTAGCAAAAATGGTGGCCCTAATATGCCCTTACAATTGTTATGCGAGGTCTTTGATCTCTTTAATTGTCTTTGAATGGGTTAAACTGATTACCTGTGAGTGAAGAGCTCGCAATTAGCCACCATTTTTTGAATAGCGTGTTGTGTTACGGATTGTTACGCAGACCTCGGTAAAATTTCCGCACAGCCCCATCCTACACTATGCATTCAGTTCTTGAACAGAGAAAACAATGACAAAAACAATGCATTTCCATTGGGAAAACAGATTTGTTTTACAATAGTATGGGGCTGTGCGGAAACTTTACCCAGACCTCGAGCGATCTTTTAATTTATTTGAACTACTAGCTATAATTTGGTGAAATCTATCTCGGATATTCTTGTTTCATCGATTTAAAGACAGAAACCAACTGGAAACTGATATAATCCTGGCTACGAAATGCTGACACTTAAATCATTAATTTCGAAGCTCTGATTGCTCATTGTTTTTGGTATGCTTACCAGTTAGTATCACAGTTTTCTCCCAGTTGATGTCGCACAAAGGTGATATTAGGAGGTTCTGTAAGAAAATAATTCGGCTGAAAAAATGCCAAGTGCAGCTCAAATTGAAATATTTTGATAAGTTTAGTTGATTCTGCGCATTTTCTTCACACCAAAATCACTCTGCTGAACACTATAAACGTACGCTATCTTCAAGGAATAACTCTGACAAGCTAGTGCACTAACTTGTAGAAGAATGTTGACTACAGACGACACCAGCTATCCTCACCGTACAAGCGACTTAAAAAACCAACGCAGTGACCAACGTATCAAACAAAACAAAGTAACTTTACCTACTAATCTAAATCTATTAATCTACGGACGAATGCAATTTGAGCCTGACAGACACTACCACAAAACTGATTAATCAGTTTTTTGAAACCAAATTTTTACCGTTTAACTCATAAACATTTGTTCACTCGACCCTGATGCCTTGTACTAACGCTAGTCACCTTCACGACTACTCTCAACCGAACGATCGTAATTTACGATTGAAAACCGAATTGCATCAAAAGGAAAAATTTGCCGAAAACAAATCGATTCAATCGAAAATCAGCATTGCCGACATCAACTGCATTGTCTGTATTAAACTGTAAATTTAGGAGTTTTTCATTCAAAAGAAAGTAGTTGTTTTTCAAACACGGAGCAAGACTTCAGTAGAGTGCCATCTTAGATCAGATCCGTTACTTTGTGCCATCAACTGGGTTCGGTTTCTGTTTAAAGTAATATATGTTTCAAAACTCAAATGCCTGATCACGAGCTATGTCGAGACTCCGAAGTTTACCGCTTCATCAACCAGTTTAAATTGACCTCTTTTCACAAAGAAGAAATATAGATTTTCGTGTTTTGAGAATAGTTTATTCGATGAAAATTAAGATGGTGGATTCGCAAATAGCTGAAAAGAAATTTACAGACTGCGGGAAAGAGCCAATCTTTTGACCGGTAAAAAATAACAAGTTGCTGGCGAAGATTCTTTGTTATGAATCAATATAACTGTCTTACACGAGCAAGAAAACCACATTCTTATTTGCTCAACACAATTTTCAATTTTGCCGGTTAGAACACGTTAATTCCAGACCAACATTGGAAAACAAAAATATGGCTCAAAATCAGAGAATTTAATAGTTATCCAAATAAAAAAAGTTATGTTTTGTTGTTGAATACTTTTCCATATATTGGTGACGAGTTTCATGAAATTTAAAAATTCGAAACATGTTCGTTGTTTTAAAATTGAAATTTATACAGAAAGGTCGTGGATTTTATAAAAACCGGCAAAGCGCGAGCCAAAAAAATGCAAATTAGTTACATTTCAACCTAAAGCTTATCGAAAACATTTGAGTTTGTGTCCTCGCTCTGAAAAGCCTAGTAATTTTGATTATTTTACAGTGATGGTTGTCTTTTTGCTGGTTTACATGAAATTACTTCTTTGATACTTGTGAACTAAGTCGCATACGGAAAAAGGATCACTTGTTACCCTTTGGACCAGGCATTTGGTTTTGAAATGTATCGTAATTAGTTTATTTACTCCTTATTGTTTTGTTAGGGAAGATCTTTTGTGCAGTCACTTAATTGGTGTAACATAAGAATGCAAAAAAAAAAAGGGTGATGCGCAAAAGTTTAAAACTTTGATCTTCAAATTCAGTTTGGAAATGAACGCGTTTGACGACGAAATTTGAGACAAATTCGCCCCAATAATTCAGCGTTAATAACTTAAATTAAAGGCTAAAATCAAATTAAAAGAATTTTCTCCAACCACTTCATCTCTCTCAAAATTCCGCTCGGGTCTAGTTTACGAAACTTTTTGCCAAATTGTCGCAGTTCTTAGCTAATAAAGGCTAAAATCAAATTGAGAGAGTCCACCCCAATTTTTCTTCATTGACACCGTTTTCTCAAATTTCTAGAAATTGGACACTAATCAAGAATTCTTGGCTGTTGCGACTAAATTGATTCTACTTTTTTTCTCAAAAGCTCAGCAGAGTTATTATAGCAAACCGCCGAGGGAACAACTTAGAGTCAGTCCTCACGGAAAACCAGAGCTCGCCGGACTCAAGCGGAATCTCAAAATTGCATTTGACGAAATAGAGTTGGAGAGCGTTGCAAAACTTGCTAAATTGACCATGCCATGCCAGGAAGTTGCTGATGAGGCAATCCTCACGGATGGTAGTGGGGGAGAAGTTAGAGCGATGGCAGAGGATGCGGTAAAGAACGTCAGAGGGCAGACAGACAGACATTGAAGAGCGGAAAGACCAGTTCTTAAGAACTGTCGAAAGATTGCTCAAGCCGTCGGAAAGAAAGAGACATGTCATTGGGACAGAGACGAAAAATGAATAGGGGCGGAGACAATACATAGTTGACAAGACGAAATGACCTGGAACCGTTAAATGTTGCGGAAAAACCTTTTTCCCCCGCTGGTGCGTTTAGATACCACGTAGACAAAACCGCTTTTAATCCTCGTGGTATCTAAACCCACTAGCAATGTGGAAAGTCGTCGATTTCATCTTGGAGCAGATTCGTAAAGTCAGTTTTAAAACGGCTCCTTTAGGAGCTCACCAAATACTCGAAAGTCAATGATACGAATGCTTCAACTCTTCCGAGTCGAATTATAATTTAGCATAATTTCAGCAACTTTTTATTGTTTTGAGCCGCAGACGAGTTTTCACTGCTGCAACTTTTCGTAGTAATAGTCAAGCCTCATTCGCTGCTCAGAACAGTGTGCTAAAAATTCACCCAGAATGTAATGCAGTTCTGCGTTACACTTATGAAGGTATAGGAGGTTCCGAATGACAAATACTAAAAACAAAACAAAAGAACGTCAGAGGGCAGACAGACAGACATTGAAGAGCGGAAAGACCAGTTCTTAAGAACTGTCGAAAGATTGCTCAAGCCGTCGGAAAGAAAGAGACATGTCATTGGGACAGAGACGAAAAATGAATAGGGGCGGAGACAATACATAGTTGACAAGACGAAATGGCCTGGAACCGTTAAATGTTGCGGAAAAACCTTTTTCCCCCGCTGGTGCGTTTAGATACCACGTAGACAAAACCGCTTTTAATCCTCGTGGTATCTAAACCCACTAGCAATGTGGAAAGTCGTCGATTTCATCTTGGAGCAGATTCGTAAAGTCAGTTTTAAAACGGCTCCTTTAGGAGCTCACCAAATACTCGAAAGTCAATGATACGAATGCTTCAACTCTTCCGAGTCGAATTATAATTTAGCATAATTTCAGCAACTTTTTATTGTTTTGAGCCGCAGACGAGTTTTCACTGCTGCAACTTTTCGTAGTAATAGTCAAGCCTCATTCGCTGCTCAGAACAGTGTGCTAAAAATTCACCCAGAATGTAATGCAGTTCTGCGTTACACTTATGAAGGTATAGGAGGTTCCGAATGACAAATACTAAAAACAAAACAAAAAAAAACAAGAAAAAACTTTAAGGTAAATTTTAAATTCAGTCTTGATACTAAAGTAGGCGGAAGCGAATAACCAAGGTCAGAGTTCGTATGATTTTAAAAACTGCAGTAAAGCTCTCTAATGTTGGAAAGCCCGGTACTGCAACACTAGTTACTCGTGTAATTTTGATTCACTTTCTTTATTCACAGTAGTCACTCCCTTCGTCTCGCGTCGATCCTAACTTCTGATCATAAAACTCGCAATATCCTAAAACACCCTTGTCTACGGTCGCTAAGGTTACAAGTTTGACGTCACTACTTCATGATGAGTGAAATCCTAAGCGAATTGATTTGTTTACAAGTCACGCACTAATTACTTCCGACACTTTCCCGACATCTACAACCTGGTACCTTTCTGTATATCTGACCTGATATCCCGCTACAAGCCTTCATGAAAACCTCCCTTTCTTCTTCTAATGTACAGCTTATTCGTGTAAAGTCATAAGTCAGCTTTTAAATAAAATGCGCCTTGGTCATATTTGGTATAGAATATGGGCACTGGTATAGGTACACTCGTGAAATAGGAACATGCTCTTTAAATCCGCCTTCCTACAGTCAAAGATAACGGCCATGGAACAAAGAACGAGTCCGACCTTGAACGTATTATAAGCAATGTTCAAACCAAGTTGAAAAATACCTTTAAGTCATTTTCATTTTCAGCCCTTAAATATATATCACCCCTTCCAATATATATTACATTCCTTTTATTAATAAACATACAGTTGTTTATTACAGTGTTATTTTCTAATATAGTACTAATATACTTCTTATGTATTACATTCCTTAATAATTTATTAATAATAATTTCTTCCTCTAATATATTACATTCCTGTTATAAGCAAACACACAATTGTTACAATTGTTTTATTGCAGAAGTAGTAGTACGAATTGTCCTTTAACCTACAGTAATTACAATTGTCTTATTACGGTGTTATTAAACGGTGTTATTATAAATAAACATACAGTTGTTTATTACAGTCCTATTACTGTGTTATTTTCTAATATACTTCTTATATATTACATTCCTTAATAATTCCCTAATAATAATTTCTTCTTCTACTGTACTACATTCCTTCTATAAGCAAACACACAGTTATTACAATTGTCTTATTACGGTGTTATTTTCACCCATCCGACCTCCCCCGCCGCACCCACCTCTGATAAACAGTTTTCTTAAGTATTTGCAAAAGTTGTTTACTTTGTGGTAAAAAATTTTTATGTCAAACGCATGCGTTTTGTGTAACCGAACGTTTGTCCAAATACACATGCGTATTACGAAGATTATTAATACTAAAGGTAACTGTTTAATACAGCCGGTGAGAGGGAGGGTAGAGGGCTGTCAGATCCTCATTTATGCCTCATTTAGATCTTTATTCTTGAGGTGATTATTTTTTAATGAAACCTGCGAAGAGAGGGAGAATAAAGTTCTAATGAGGCAAAGTGTAAGGTTACGGTTCACAATATGACATCAATACGCATGCGTTCAAAACCGAGCCCCGTAAAGACGACAATTCATAGCCATTTTTTGCTACAGACCACAGGGAATATGAGCGACTATCTGTCTAATATAAGAACACGCCTAAAAAAATTACTTTCCCCTATCCACTAGTTGAAAAGTGCCGTCGTAGAAATTGTCCTTTAACCTACTTTTCAAACGTTACAAACCATCTCAGGAACTGGAAGAGGAAAATACAAAAAAACTTTTAGGAAAAATTTCACATTTTTGACTTAAGTTGAAAAGATAACTTACAATCCAGACAGACGAATTTTGCAGATGAGCACACAACCGATCAATATATTTATCTACAGAATTTAAAGATCACGTTAAAGAAATAAACAACATTTACTAAAGAATGAAAAACGCGCCGAGTGCATAGTTGAGTTATATAAGACATATAAGCACTTGGGAATTTTTAAGAACACGAGGAAGTGCAGAGAAACAAGAGCCGAAGGCGAGTGCTTCTCGCACTTCTCGAGCGCGTGCTTTATGGAAATATAATGAACTGGTTCAAATTCAAAGTCACATAAGATTTGGTTCAGTGAGTTATCCTGCAGGTCTTGTCGATTAACATAAACAACAAAACTCATCAAGTTTGTCTCTGTTGTTGGTAGAAAACATCCAAATAACTTGCATGTCAACACAACGATTCTTTGTGAGACACTACCAGTTCTCAGACTCTCATTTGTACCTCCACTTTCAACTGAAATGAGAAAAAAATTAACAATAACACTAACGAAATTCAAATAAAAATGACTAAAAACTGAATACTTATGAACAATAAGATAACAACCTAAAAGTGTGCTACATACCAACGTAAAATGAAATCCGTATAAAGAGAATCTCAGCAGTGCGCAAGAAACTAACGTACATTATCATATGACCCGTACAGCCTCGCGCATCCACTTCCATAGAAAACCATAATAATAGCTGCCGTACATGTAAGTAGGGCCGAACGGGTTGAAGTTAGCAGGAGGGGGGCGTTGCTCGAAGGTTGCTTAACGGGCCCGTAAAGCTGTTCTGTTTTCCTTCAAGATGGGGGTTTCAAGTGGTTTCATACGGCACTTTAATTGAATTGAACCGATTAAAAATAACGACTGAAATAACAACTTTCCAGTCTTCGTAAAAAGAATCATAAAACCACTTTGGGATCAGTAAGAAAGAATTCCGCAAACACATCGAGAAAAATCATTTTTTGGAGCATGTTATTCCAGTTTGCTTCCAGTCTCAAAGAAGTCAGACATTTGATAATTAGGCTCTGTGATGCATGATTCTGGAATCACGTCAAAAAAGTTCTTTTTCAGCAAATGATAAACTATAAAATCAGTGAGATAAAAACGTAAAGTTCTGGAACATACTATTTTAATCTGGTTTGAGCTCGGATATTGTTGATAATTAAGCTCCAATACTTTTATTGAATCACGTCAGAAAAGAGGGCTGTGTCGTGCAATTATTGGAAAACACTCTAGAAGAAATTGAAGGGACAAAAATAACTTGAGTGTACTCTTCATTTTGGTTGTAGCTTAGCTGAAGAGCTCAAACATCATCAAATTTTTGAGCTCGTAATTTTTAATGAATCATTTTAGAATGACATCGTATATCAGTTGATAATAAAACTTAGACAGTTGATGATAAAACTTAGGGACAATTTGAGAAACAAAGATCTTGTCATGACTCATTTGATTAAATAAATGTCCTTCCACTATCAGCTTTCGTGAAACAAAAAAATACTAAAAGTATTCATGGATGAATTAATTCATCAACAGAACATTGCTGAAAACAACTGCAGGCCACCTCAATCAGAAGGAGATCCGTTTAATCAGAAAGTGAAGAGAATTACCCATTTCTTAGTTTGCAGTTTTTTCTTCATTGTTAAATGAGTTAGTTTTGAATTGCAAGCATTCGGTAAATCTAGGTTAAATCGTTCAACACAAACGAATAGACCTAGATAGTTTATTTGTTTTAAAAAGCCAATTATCTCACCTTTTGAGAAATTATCAGGTACTTCTTTCCTTTCGTGACTTTTTCCGACGAGATGTTCTAATTATCGTCTTGATACTGTCCTGGAGAGAAAAAAAAAGAGACTGATAGATTATGAATACGTACTACATACCTCAGTGATTTTCGTTCAAAATAGCAAAGGTCAATTGCAACATCTGGATTAAAAAAAACCCATTTTCTGCTGACATTTTCTCATCGAACAAAGGCATTACGAAATTTTACTGAACTAATTTACCAAGCATTCGAAAACAAAATGTGTAATTATTCGGGAATAACGAAGCTAACTTTGAATATTGCTCCTTTAACTGAGAACTACATGTGTAATTGACAAGCCTAGTGTCGCCATGGTAATTTAATACCAATGTTTGCCACCAAGAGATACGGAGCGATACGGCTTCATTTAAAACTTAAGTTGGTCTTAAATCCACCAGATTTAATATGACGTTTTGTTATAACGTTTTTGGATTACCGTTTCAATTTACTCTTTCTTTAGCTAGGTTGAAAGCTAACGGAAAGAACAAGTGCATTCAAAACACGCTTTAGGTCAACGCTCTACAATCATAATAGCTCGTTAAACAAAATTTACAGGAAAGAAAAGAAAAGTAAGCAAATAAGCAATAAGTACCCTAACGATAAGGGACAAATTTCTTGTGTTGCCAATAAAGGCACGTCCAAGAAGAACTGTCATGGCGGCTGCCTCCGAGGATTTGTTTTCCATTTTGCTATGGGTATTACTCTCTTTCTTCTTACATTTGACTCTGTTAATTGAATTTACAAGAGCCATAACGAGAAAGATGAACACTGTATCATTATACAAATGTATCGTTCCATGTAGAGGTAATTTACCTGTAGAAAAGTGACTTAGAGAAAAGCATGTATCCTCGACAAGTTATCGGAACCACTTGATCCAGCTATAAGAAACACTCGCCGGCCTGGACAGATTAGATACATATATATATATATAGATCCAAGGCAATAAGGTCCAAATGTTTCATGAATCCATAGAAGCTAAAAAAGGCGTTCAAATATTCTTGAAGCTCATAAATTCTTTCCACGTGCAAGACTGAGCACAAAATGACGTGAATATTAATTTTGAAAATTATTTGTAATTCAAATAAGTTTTCGACTTGAAAGGCGGGTTCAGAATAAGCGACATCGAGTTCCTCGGTCTGATCCGTTCAATTTTAAAACGCAGTAGGATGCTTTGTTTTACTACATCTGAATATTCAAGTCTCCTCAGGTTTTTTCCGGTAATTTCCTGTGAAAAATTTTGCAGGCAGTGCATTCTCGTGCATATTAAACTATCCCTATGGGCTCCACGACGAACGCTCTTCTTTCCATTTGAGTATTCTTACACACATTTCCTCTTTTTAATAATTAAGTCCAAGAATAGAGCGAGCAAGTGAATACAGGTTCATACCTAAACTACATACACTGTTTTCTTTTTTTATATTAGAATTTTTTTTTTGGTGTCAGTAATGCAACCGTGTAGACGTTGTTGAATTAATTTAAAAGAAAGAAAAGTAACCTCAAGAGAATGCTCACTCATCGACAAATTCTTTTTCAAAGAATTTTTAGGAAGGGATGACAGGACAAGAGGGTGATTTGGAACTGTACAGGAATAAATGGTAACGAAAAAAGCGCCTAGAATGGGTGGTCAAAGGTAAGAACGTATGAAAACGCACATCAAAGCAGGGAAATGCTCACCAATGTGCACAATTACGCAGCAACGCGTAGAGGAAAAGTTTGCGTTAAGAATGCGCGGGAATACAGTCAACGTAAGGAGACGGGTAGGAACGCGGAAAGTAAACGTGTTTGCGCATTGAGTTCGGAACACAGATGGTGTAGTAACACACGGGAAGTGGACAGCACGATAGGCGATTCAAAAACGCACACGGAACGCATAGAAGTTCGAGGATACACGTTAAACGCAAAGGATAAATATAAGTAGGAGCCCCACATAGTCATTTCCACGTATTTATTGAAGCAAGTTCGTTCTCTCTGCCACTAGTATGTACTCTAAAGGGTTGAAAGAACCAGGAAATGCTCAAGATTGGACTCTAAACATAATTTCGTACAATTTCAATTTTCTTAAAGTATGTAACCTTTTCTCCTCTTAAATAACTTATGGGCTAACAAATTCAACCTACAAATAATATCCTGCTGCAGATGTATACCACTCTGATAGCGATTCCTTATACGAAAACCTACGATTTAAAATCCATTATGTACAGATTATTATATATACCTTATGGACCCCTTAAATGCGAAAATAAATGTTGTGTTAAACAGAGACAAGGGACGTGAATGAAATTTTTCATTGAGCAGATAGTCTAAATATATATATAGGAAAAAAAATTATATCTGAACCATCACAAATAGAAAAGCGTGGTAGCTAACAAGGAGAATAATATTGGAAACGAAAAGGTTTCAAAAAGTAGCAAACGGATCAATTGTTAAGGGCGTGACCACCTAGGGGGTGGGGATGGGGTGGACTACTCAGTTCAAGTCGTGAACTGATTATATAGTGCGTAGTACTGCTAATGTAACGAAAGGAGGACACACAAAATTCTAAAATTATCTGTCCTATTGCACAGACCCTATTTCCACTGGATAAATCTCTCTTCAGTGGATAGCGAAGTACGCTTTGTTAATATCTGTCCCCGGTTGTTCGAAGGTCGGATAACGCTATCCACTGGATAAATCTCTATCTGCTGAATAACGCTATGCGTTTTTCCATCACTTATCCGCTGGATAGCATTATCTGCCCTTTATACGACTAGACCCTGGCTGACTGCGATTCATCCGTTGGATAGCGTTCATTATTTTAGTATCAGCTCTTTGAACAACTGGGACCGGCACTAGAGCGAAACTGCACACAAATCCGAGAGACCTACTTCGACGACCAACAGCTCCGCCCTGATAAGGTATTCTCCCTTACCCAAAGTAGCATCTTAAACCTGACTAAGAATATTTATACCTGCATATCTGCAAATTAAGCTCTTGCTTTGGTCAAGAGAACCTTGGTAGACGGTAGATGACCTCATAAATATTACTGACTCGTTATCAGAAAGTAAATTTTAAGTACTCAATTATCATTATGGACTCAGCAAGTCCAAATTTGCCTCTAATGGGAATTCAACCGCGAACAAAATTGTCCATTATTATAACTAGAATTAACTTATGTTTGACTGCCGCCGACTTAAAATATTCCTCCCTTTTATCGATGAAAGATAACAGAATCATTATTATAAATGTAACTGATCCTTTTTGCTTTACGTCGACGGTGAGAATTCTTACAGATGGACCACAATTTTATACTCTTTGGATTTCAAACAGTTTGACATCCGTATCATACCAGATTGGGGGATCAATGTTCCTGAAAAACAGAATGCGAGTGAGTTGAATGTCATGGCTGTTGAACTAAACTTTTTTTCCATTTTTTACCTTTTTTCCGTTTTAATATTTCATAACTGTTTATTTTTTTTTAAAAACTGAGGGCTCGCACGCCTCGATTTTCCCACCAAAGGTTGCCGAGCGCGCGTCAATTTTCCCGCCCAAACTCATTTTTGAATTAAAAGTAGTTAATAGGTTTCTGCTTTCCTTTCCCCCTTACAGGGTTTACAGCGTGCGGAACGCGAGTGTACACCACTTAACGCGAGTGTACACCACTTAACGCGAGTGTACACCACTTAACGCGAATGTAGATGTGAATGTAGCTTTAACGCGAGGATAAACTTTGCCACTTGGTTTTAAACCTCTACATTTTCCTTAGAGAGCTGATTACTTATTTTTTTTGTTTACCTGAGGTAAATAATTCCCCACATATAAGTTCGGAACCACATCTGAGTACCACTGTTGGCCTGTAACGGAATGATAGACATTTAAGAGTGTCATCAAATTCTGCCTGACGGATAAAACCACAGCAATTATCTCTGAAGAACTAACAGCACCTTTTGGCTGGGGGGATTTCGTGAGATCCAGCTACCTTAAAAGGATCTCACACAAAACTTACTTCCGAACCAAAAAGTTTTCGAGCGAAAAATTCCCAAATTTCCGAAACTTTTCAACAACCCTGTAGCTGAATACTCATCCTCTTGTTAACCCTTAGCACCCTAACATCAGTATGCATATTCTCCATACTGTTCTCTATACATTTCCTATGGTTGTGACAAGGAGAATTCAGTGTTTAACGATCAAGAGCTTCTTTGGTTTGTGATCATTTCCTTTATTCTCGTGACCTTAATGTTTGATTTAATGGAGAAATTGTAAGGAGAAATTAGTTGCTTGTCACCCTTAAGGGTCAAAGAGTTAAACTTCCACGCGCGTACACTAAACGTTCGCAAACTCTTCGAGACACCAAATGTAACAGAAAGCGTGACTCATCAGTGGTTACAGAAGTTTACATACCTGGTATTTTCTGATTAAGATTGGATGTGGCACAGGTAGAAGACCGACCAATGTGCCATGCTGAAGAAACTTGATTATTTCAGACTCATCCGTCAAACCCCTATCAAAACAACAAAAATACATCAAACAGAGCCGAAAAAAAACAACAACAAAAAAATACAAAACTGAAAGTAACATCATGAATGTTCATCATTGATGATTAACTTACTTGTCTATGCAAATCTTTTCCACTTGAGGAACTAAAACTTGAAGCATTCTCATTATCGTCTGCAGTGGAAGCTTCTGTTTCCAAGACTGGACCTACAGAATGAAGAAAAACCGGAACTAAATCCACACACGATTTTTTTAAAGAATATATTTGATTTTAAGATTAAAGAAGGGCACTCACGACTTAAAACAACTCTGGGTACGTGCCACGATGAGCCTTTTTGAGGATGATGTAAGATCAAATTCTGAGAACGGACATTTGAAGAACTTTGCAATCACCATTGGAGAGAGTTTATGTTTTGATAAAAACTTCAAAGTGGAAGATTCACTCACCCATTCAGGCGTTGCTACAAATGGCCCTGAGCTTGTGACAGAAACAGATCGTCCAATAGATTTTCTCTCTGTGCGGGATGTTCCAGGGGTACTGGGTGGGGTTGCTTCCCCAGGGGACCGTGCTTCTACATCACTAGTTTCTGATTCACTGGCAGGATTGCGAACTTCTTTCACAGACACTAGGACAAAAAGAAAGAGCTGTTGTTAGCATGTCCAGTTTGTGGCACTGCTAAATAATCATGTCCGCTTAACAACACTCAAAATTAAATATAAATAAAGCAAAGTGCTAACTATTGACTACATACGGACCTATCTTGTTTGCAATTTGTATCATTTTTTTTTTCCATTCCTGCATTATTTCAATTCCTTCCTTTGGGTCGTTACTTCTATGTATTTCTTCTCTTTCCATGTTAATATGTTGTCGCTCTCTTCATTTTGACAATCATTTTCTTTTTTGATCCAAAACTTATTGCAACATTTATTCGCTTACTGTCTGCGGACATCTCCGGTAAACCCTCGGCCGCTGAAGCACTCGTTCCAGGCTTCTTTTCTTCTCCCTCACTGCCTGAGGTCTGGGCATCCCTGATAGAAAATTCAACATTTTCGTGACCAACTGCCGCATAAATGTTCATGCACTCATTGAGAAAATGGGTTAACCCTTTCACTCCCACATTTCATTACTGTCTACTACAAAATTACTATGATTCTAGTGTGGAGAATTTGGTATTGGATCAACTACTGATCTCCCAATTGACATTTCTCTTCGTTCTCATCACTTATCTGCTTGATATTGTATTGATATTGTCAGAAAAAATTCTGTCTAGGTCACTCATGGAGTTAAAGGGTTACAGCTGTTCACGTATCATACATCAGTAGGGAGAATTAGCGGCTACTCTAGCCACGAACAGTTCCACAAATGAAAACATTGTGCACAGAAATCTTACTTGTCTGAACCTTGGGATGTAAGTCTCCTTCTTGGCTTCTGAACAGTAGCAGGATCGGTTGGAAGATTTGCCAACTTCAGGAGAGAAAACGGTCAAAAAATAATTGCAAGTGAAAAGATAAACTCGAACAGCATGGACTCACTGCCTTTGCTCAGACTCTCTCTTAATATTAGTCACTTCTAGCCTAATGCTGTAAATCAATAAAACAACAACAACACTAGTTTCCTATTTTCTCAAGTACTAATACTCATTTTTTCAACATTTGATATTGGTTAGTTCACACTGAAAACAATTAGTACACTATAGGTTTACGATGAGCAACTAAAAACTTTACTGTATGAAAGCACAGAACAGCTAAACAATTATTTAAACAAACGAAAGACAACTTCAACGCCATAACTCATACGGAGCTTACCTGGTGAAAGATATTTCTCTTTCTTATAATTGCATACACGAGATGAGAGTTTCCTAAAGTAAAAGAAACCCAGTTATAAAAAGGTTACAGGAAACATATTCAGTATGCAAAAATCATTTGTTTGTTTTTTGTTATGACTTTTTTCATATATTTTTACCAAAATTTATGGGGAAGTATTGTGCAAAAATAATAAATGTGAAATGGGCGAATTTTGTTCTTTGTTCTTGCGAAGTTTCTGTAAAGGCTCAAGCAAAGTTTGTGCAAAGATTCACAGCTTTTCAAATCACATTTCCCTGAAAAAAAGGGCACTATTTCTTCAGACATTTGTGACAAAATGTAAGTTTGTCTTGATAACCAGCTATTGTTCAGGTCATTAACCTGCATTCCTCCCAAACAGAGAGGGAGAAAAGAGAGATCTCTACTGCAAACTACAAACATCATTAATGTATCTGTCCTCCAAGAGCTCATACATAAGAACTGATACGTAATTCAACTTATTATAGAAAGTGTCATACCATCAAATTGATACTGAATGATGTTATTAAAGATCTCCAGCAAGAAAAACACTAAATGGTGATTGGTGGCATTGGAGAACAGGAACCAGGGAGTGGAAAATGCCTGAAAAAACAAAATGGAAAAAATATTCAGCCTACAAGTTTGAAATAGAGGGTAATCTGTTAATGAGGGATCATAAAAAAGGGCAATTACCTGTAGCATTTTCATTTTCATTTTCATAACACAAACAACAAAGTATCTTTGGAAATTCAACTTCAGTTCCCAAGCCCAAATAACCCTTGGAAAGAAAAGCAAAATTGGCATGCTCTTACCTCCAAAAGATGAAGCAATTTATTGGCAGCCACCATTGATAAGGATTTCAAATAGGGAGAAACTGTAAAGAAAAAAGAGTACACAGGGTCAGCTGAGAATGATACTAACTTAAGTGACTTAGATGTGAACTGGAAATAACTTTTGAACATATGAAAATGTGTGTTTGGCAAAATCCAACCTTTGGGTTGCCCATGCAGGCGTGTAAAATGTATGATGTCAATGCAGTGTTTCGTGGGGGTGAAAAACATGTGAGAAGATGATTGACTTTAGTTTGACCCTTGGATAGATATCTGTAATAAACCCCAAGTGCATTGTTCCTGAACAAGTTGCTAAAGCATAATTGCAATCAACTCATTTTCTTGCCCTGATCACATGCAATAATTAAACCATTTTTAATTTGTAGGATTTGTTTTTACCAACATATCTCTGTTACAAGGATACAGACTGAAAAAAAAAATCTGTAACCTTTCACTTGAAGCATATTGTATTTTGGACCTGCTCCAATGGATCCCATGACTTAAACACAACAGTTATTAACAACAGTAATCACTGTACTCTTACCATTGACAATAATTGTCAAAAGACAGTCAAACAGTGGTTGAAGTCTTTGATGTCCATTTGTAATGATCTTATGGAACACCTGTAAAAAAGGGAGACACTAATAAGCTGCATATCCACACAATTGAGCCCAGTTGTTCAATAGCCAAATAGTCCTAATTCCTTTTTACAAAAGCCTGTTTGAGATAATTTTCTCTATTCTCTTTGGAGCATGTTCTCACCTTTATTAGAGCTTTCAGATCTGAAATCAAATGTCACACTAATCCTGGGTTATCTTAATCCTATCACTCCCATGATTTCATTATAAACTCTCCTTATTGTCAGCTATATAATACTTATGATGTTACTTTGGAGAATTTACTATTGGATCAACATAGAGTCCCTTAGTTGATATTTTCTTTATTCTCATCCCTTGTCTGATTCATATTGTATTGATATTGTAAGGAGAAATTCTGTCTTGGTCACTGTGAGTTAAAGGGTTAACCCAGCTTTGAACATCCTGACCCTGATGAATAACTCTCATGTAGGCATGATTTAAAAAAATAGACATATGTAAGATTTCTGGGTAACACAAAATATACTTACAATAACAAGAAAATCAGCATGGGTCCCTGTAAACACAGGAATGTCCATTGGCACTCTAACAGAGTATGGCTTATTGAGACGGACTCCTATCAGTGAGATAATGACACGAAATAATTGAAATCATGACAGTTATGTTAGCACTCGTCCTAGGTATTAAAAAAATTTTCTGCTTTATTGGGAATTTTAAATTTATTTTCATTGACTCTGTTGTTGTCACAAAGTTATGGAAGTATCATAATGAATGACTGAATAAACAATTTGTTCATGCTCTGAACCTACCAAAATTTCTTTCTCCACTTAAAAGCAGTAATATGAACACTCCTATATGCATCAAACCTAGACGAGCTGGAAAAAGAAGGAAAAAGAAGAATGATATATTTACTACTAATTAATAGCTTCCTGCATGTAAAAGCAATATAACCTTTCCTACTGTATTAAAGATCAAACCCTGAGCTGGGCGACTTACATTGATCAGACCTTGCATCATTCAAGTGATAAAGAATTGGGACCAAGATATCCAGCACATCACTGCTCTTCAGCACGTAGAACAGAAATTTCTGTTGGACATTTTTGTTTATAAGAGAATGAACTGTTAACTTGTGATCACTTTAAAAAGTAACCAACAAACTGATGGCAATAAAAACAAAATCAGTCTCTGGTTACCTTGTTTTGGTCACACATCTTCCAAAATAGAACTAGAAGTTCTTGATGGAAACTAACTTTCTTGCAAGAATTTGGAAGATATGTCTGAAAACAGAAAAGACAGTATTTACCACAATGTCCCCTTTAACTGTGACAAAAAAAAAACCTTGCAAATAAAGGTATATTATCCTTAAATTCTGGCCATTCTACTTCTCAGGATATCTTAGGTTCTTACGTGTTTGGGAAATAATTCGATATACATAAATTTCTTGAATTACATACTTGAACAAGAGGGTTATTGAGTAGATTTGCAACACCATGGAGAATAAAGTAAAAGTCCTGCAATGAAATAATTCAACATAAGTATACATATGTATATGCCACCAATTAAAGTGGTTATAACCAGGTTAACCCCTTACATGTAACTCCCATGAGTGACCAAGACAGAGTTTCTCCCTATAGTATCAGTACAATATCAAGCACAAAAGTGATGAGAATAAAGAAAAATATCAATTAGGGGAATATTGGTTGATCCAATATCAAATTCTCCAAACTCACATCATAAGAATTGTCAAGTAGACAGTAAGGAGAAATACTAATGAGACCTTGGGAGTGAAAAAGTGAAATGGCTTCAAACAAATTAGCTTCTGTTCAGAGCCTGGGTTAAATTACTTTACAGATATTTATACTTTGAAATCCAACATTTCACTTGCAAGTTCTTGTATGAATAAACTGCAGTAATACCATATGAATATTTTTACCTCTTCTCTGTGTATTCGTGACAAATAATTACAGAAAAGGTTATCAACTGGAGGTTCCTAAAAACAAAAAAACAACAAAAAAAATTAATGCAAACATAATAAGATACAATTTTTTCATTTAGACAAATATTTACATGAACAGAATCTATGAATCCACTTCAACATGGACTTATTTAAATATAGTTTTTCATTATCACATTGAAGATAAACCTTAAGTATGAGCTGCAACTTATGATGTTACAAAAAGAGAATCCTTAAAAAATTAACACTTGGAGTGGATCTCAACCAGATGCTCTCAGGTATTAGTTGGTCACTACTACCAACTGAACTACAAGCCATCTGTTGGGAGGGAAGAAAACTTTACTGGCATCTTTGTTGAGGAAAATCTATTCACAAAGGGTGAAAATAAAATATGTCTCATTCTGACCTGTGGATAACACATGCAACAAAATGCAATTTCTTCAGCTGTATCATAACTCTTAGTGAGGATCATTTTGTGACTCATTATCATCCAAACGTCTGATTTATAACTTATTTTCTATTTACTATTTCATAGTTCATTTTATTGTTTACCATAATACTATTTGTAAAATCCTATGAAAGTTACAATAAATTATTCAAGCTGAAACAACCTCCAGGCAACAATTTATAAATGCACATGTGGATTGTAGAGAAAAATGCAGGGAACTGTTTTAAAATATATGTAGTTTACCTCAAAAGAGTGTTCTGTATCAGTTCCATTCATTGTAGTTGGGGTGGGCTGCATTGAATCATGATCCAAAAGGACAACAAGCAATTGAGCAGCAACCTCCACCAGAGGTTCACGGTAATCAGCAAACATAAGGTGGTTATATCTAGAAAATAAAAGAAAAATGTTACTATACTCTTCTAGTCAAAATCCCTTTTCATTTTCAAAGAAAATTGGACAGACAAAGTAACACCAACAGTTTAAATTTCCCAAGAATTCCATTGGATCCAGTAATTCAAGCACACATTCTCACATAAACAAATATACATGGTTAAGTCTTCACAAAAACCAAGTAGCCCATTGCACCAGAGTTTGTCCCAGTTTCTCTATGAAATGATCACCTGTGAGAGAGCATCAACCTTACAAGTGATCATTTCATACAATCTCCCAACAATTTCAACACACTTTCAAGAAGAAAGGTGATGAGAATATAAACAATCATCATATCGAGAATAACATTCATTGATATAACTTGTGAACTGCTGCTTTAAGCACTAAGCTACCACATCATACACAAGCACAGAAACATAAATTTTTACATGATACAATGTAATAGTAAAAAAATTTTGTGCAACAAATAAACCTCACATTTTAAAGTTCTCGCCTGTTCAGGATGTCAATCCCTGGGTGCATGGTCACAGTTTACTTTTACAACTACACTATTTCTGTACTTACGGCACTCCGTATCCAAGGGGGTCATATGAGCACACAAGATTTAACAGAGAGGTGAATATTGGAAGAGCATGTCTGATAAAACAAAGCCAAGGAGAAAGATTATAACATCTTAATTATTTACCTTCAAATTGTATTCCATTCAGTTTTGCATTTATTTCATAGTAATCTCAATTCTTCAATTAGTATTTATTATCACTGAGGAAAGTAATAAACAAATGCAAACACCTTTACCTATTCCCAGCTGATGAGAAAAACGACAGCCATTTATTTGGTCTACAGTGATTTTCAGCTACAAAACAAAATTAAAATTATTATTATTATTATTCATAGAATAATAATTTAAAAAATGACTACAATCAACCTCTCAGCCACCACAAATACACTGTACAAATCTAAGTCCTGCTCATTGAAGATCTTTTGAGAAAGGGGAATTTAAATTATACTCCCTCCAAGTTACCCTTGCATTAACAGACTTATCTGAATTATAAAATTCAGATAAAATTTTAGTCCTGTAGCTAGTGGTTACATGAAAAAAAAAAGTTGTTTGCTACCTGCTGAATTCATGTTTAACCGTTAAGTAATTCAGCCCTCGAATGATCAGGGCCAGATATAACTAAAAAAAAATACTTGTTATTGTACTGGGCACAATTTGACCCTTTTACCCCTCTAACACTGAGAAGTGATTTACGTTTTTCAGCAAACAGAATACTATTTTTCAGACTACTCAAACTCATCAGATGGAAATTGTTATCTTGATCTAACACCAACTTCTCACAAGGAACTGTGTAGTAGCTAGAGGGGAGAATTAACAATCAGATCATGGGACTTTAAGGATTAATAAAAGTCAACCTTTCCCTGGCAGCTTACCTGTGGGAGGAAGGTACATTGCTTCAGAAAAACAAGTCAGCAGTAATTTTAGAAGTTCAGATCTGCTGCAATCAAACTGTGGATTGCTAGGAGGGGATGATGCAAATCCAACACCAGCTTCCCTGTGTTAAAGTACAATTGATTAGCCTAAAACTACAGCAACAATCTTTAAAAATCAATCAGTCTCCGCACTCTAGCCAGTAAACAGGTGCCTATCACAAGGAAGCAATTTGTTGTAAGTAAAAATTGAATCCCCAACAATTTAATAGGTTTTTCCTTGCTATTCATGGGAAATTGTGTGATGCAAACTCACTTATTTGGCCAGATTATAAAATAAGGCTGAAACTTAAAAACTATAAAACTAGTGTTGCAGGACACACTTTACTCAGCCCACAGGTAGACTTGTACAATCATTGGGTGTATCACTGGCTCAAGCACTTAAAAATTTAAGCTTCTTTCAGTGTTTGTGCATGGCGATAACATGACAAGACAATTCAATACATGTCAGGCTATATAAGAGTACAGTGTTTTGCATAACTGAAGACATTTACACCATTTAGACACACATTTCAAATTTTAATTCAGGAGGGCAGTGACTACCACATTTCCCGTTTTAACTATCATCCATTTATATCCCCATGTATATGAATTTCACATATGGTCACAGAAGATAAGAATAAGAGAAGTTAAAAAAGTTTCAGTGCTCTTAAATAGAATTTCCACTTTTGGACGATGTATGCTGATACCAGAGGAATACGAATTCCTCAACAAAATTTCATGTTCTGTGTATACATGTGTACTTAACAAGCTCTAAGCAATTCATAGAGATTACAGCACAAATGTCTCACCATATATATTCACAGCTATCAATCGAAGACAGATCCTCAGGCTGATCCTAAAAGGGAGAATAAATCAAGAAAGAGATTAAAATGTACTTTTAAAACACATTCTGGTTATAGACATATTATCATACATTACAATACACTTGAATAAATCACCATTTCCAGCTGTTTTGCCTGTACATGTAACTCTCCAAAGCTCAATCAAAAGATCAAAGGCAACTGAACAGGGTTGTCTAAAAAAACCACTAGGCAGCAGAAACCTGCTGGCTATCTGACCACTTTGCACCATTTACTTAGTAAATTGCCATCAAAGACAGGAAATAAGTATTTCTGAACTGAGTCTAACATAAATGCCAAGCTAAAAGAACTTTACCACTCAAAAATGTCTCAGAATGCTAGAAATAAAGTTTCAGAGGATTTCAAATTTCAGCTTCTCTGAGGAAGCATGCCCACTAACCCCCTCAGAAGGGCATGTTGCTTTACAACAAAACATGCTTTCTACCCCAGCGTAATTCAATTAAGCTGCCTACTCAGTTCAAATCAGACAATTTTTGCTTATTTAAATTAATGATTATCTTGACTGAACCAATGTACAACAATGGCACATGCACTTACACTGTAATATACTATTTTACACAGTGCTAGCGCAGTGAATTATTTTTCAAACATGTCATATCTTATGTTGGAAGACAAGGTAGATTAACTTACTGGACCAGTTTTTTTTGGAGGATGAACAGTAAACTCTGGACAGAAACACAGATCCTGTAAATACAAAACAAAAAAGGATGATCAATACTTAGTGAGTATTCTTAGCATTTCACCTGTAGATGAACAATTTCAAGGATAAACAACACTGTTACACCACTTACTGCAACTGCACTGAGAAGTGTTTGAGCAAGTGGGGGTCTTGCCTCTGCAGCCTGTAAAGTAGAATAAATTGATTAGTCTTTAATTGATTTAACCAGCATCATTCTAAAATAATCCTCCTTCTAAATTTGATTCATTGATTAAAATCATTCAAGAAAGTTTATTCCTTTGACTCATAAGAGTAACTAGCATCTACTTTCTCCTTACAATATCACCCCTGAATCAAACATTTAGGTCATAAGAACTAAGGAAGTAATCACCAACTGAAGAGGCTATTGATTGTTAAACAAATTCTCCTAGTCAGCACCTTAGGGAATGTATAGAGAACAGTATTAAGAATATGTATACTAATGTGAGGGTGTAAACAGTTAAATCTCAGAGGTATTTCTGGCAGCTATTTGAAGGCACTACAAATTAATCACAGGACTAAAACCCTGCTTTGCTGCTACAGTGTAAAACAACTTGCTCACTTGCTCACTGGGTAAATCCCAACCATATCAAATGAATAAAGGCGGTAACTTTCTACAAAAGCTTTGGTGCTGTGTTGGTGGGAGAGTATAACAGGGTAATTTAGAATTATCAACTGAGTTGATAAGTTATAATGGCCACCGTAAAGAGTTTAAAAGTTGACATTTCAAGCATTAGCCCTTGGTGAGAGTGACTGGACAAAGGGCTAGCACTCGAACGTCAGCTTTTAAACTTTTTACGGCGGCCAATTTAAATTATCAACTCAGTTGATAATACTTAATTACCCAACCATACCAATCCAATAATAGGTATGATGGGTACTGAGTTACGTTGTTCACAGCCATTTAAAACCTATTCATATATCAAACAGCTAAACCCATTACACCCTAACATCAATATGCATATTCCCCATACTGCTCTTCATACATTTTGCAAGGTGAGGAGAATTTGTTTAACAATCATTTCATTTATTCTGGGGAACTTTGTGTTTGATACATGAGTGATACTGTTAAGATAAATTAGATTATAGTCACTCTTGTATTGCAGGCATCAAAAGGTTCAAGGTACTTTTGTTTTCTATTTAATTTTTTAAGGTTGTAAATGTAATTGTACCTCTTCGCCCCCATGAAAACTTTCCTCCTGAAACAAAACAAAAATTTGTTTAACAATCATTTTTATGAAGTTTTCACTGAGAAGTAATAATGTGAATATAAAAGCAATCTTCGCAGTAATGAACACTACTTGAGCAGTAGTGAAAATAAGGCTTCTTTGGGATTTGAACCCATGACCTCTGTAACCAGTATCACAGAGGTCATGGGTTCAAATCCTATACAGGCCTGAATTTTTTTGAGGCCTTATTTTCACTACTACTCAAGTAGTGTTCATTATTGTGAAGATCGCTTTCATATTCACACCTTTATCTGCAGTTCACATACATGATTTTCATATAATCACAGTCAGAGGTAATAATCTATGATTGTAAGTAATCATGGGCATGGTCAAAGAGTTACTCTTTGAATATGAACCTCTGTTGAGGCCCTTTACCCTTGCAGTGGACTGTGGTTTGCTTAAATTGCAAAATTTTAATTTACAAAAAGGACAGCACTGTTTTGTTAGAGTCATCAAAAATCAAATAACATCCATTTGATGACTCTTAATTCTTGTGGATGCTGGTTGAGAAATACATCAGGATACACTTTATTATAATAATTATTAAATATTCACACAGCATTTTTTGGTGTTAAATCAAAAGCCCCTTACTTTAAACCTGGTTACAACTCTCTGCACATTATGTATTTGTGAACTGAGTGAGAGGGCAGGACAGGAAATATTTGACTCAAGGACATAATGTACAGAGAGGGCACAATGAGGTCTATGTGCCATGAATGAGACCCAAATATTTTCCCACCTGGCCTGACTAACTCAGTCGATAGGCATTTTATCATATGACTAACTTTTGAAAAGTTCAAAAAGTTTGTTTTAACTTAAACAGGACATGATAGACTGGTATGTATGGGAAAACCAAAAAAAATATTTTACAAAACTTTCCTCTATTTTGTTGCGTCAGAACAAGAAACTCACAATTTGTTGAAAAACATGTCTTAGTTTCTCATTTTTGTTCACTGCTATCACTCATTTTCTGTAACAAAAGTGAACAATGTTCTCTTTTTTCGCAACAAAGCCATACAAATAAATGCATTATGGCTAGACAGCTTGTTGCAGACCAGCTCATGTCAACCTGTCCGCCCTACACATGTCAGCATTCACTATGGTTTTCTAAAGGATTATGCGAACAGAGCCAGTCATATGATGAAACACCTTATTTGCTCCCCTTCACTCCCAAGATCTGATCGTTAATTCTCCTTTCTGGCCACCACATATTATTTCCTTGTAAATTAGTTACTAGAATTTGATCAAGACAACAACTTTTACCTGATAAGTTTCACTATTCTCATTACCTGTTTGCTGGATAATATATGGATATTTAAAGGAGAAGTTAATGTTAATCACCTCTGGGACTTTAAGGGTTACTTACAAAATCAAAGTATCAAGGAAAAAAAAAAAGCATACTTCCTGTCCTGGAACAGTGGACCAGAAGAACCCTCTCCAATCTGGATCTTCAAAAATGTACGGCACAAACCGTGTCAACAGACGCACACAGTTCAGGACTGAAACAAAACAAAAGAGTGAGCAATAAAAATGTAGAATATATGATAATGCATTCAACTCTCAAATTGGTAGTGTCAAAATAATTTCCAACAGAAATACTCAGAGTAAAAAGGCTTTTGAATTTTAGAGAAAAGAGCCCAACCATTGGCCCATTTCAAAATGTTTTTTGATTATTAAGCAGTTTTTGATCAAATGTCCATGGTTATCATAATGCTTTAGATTTGAGTTATACCCTTTGAGATGGGTTAAGAGACCTCTACATCTCCTACTCACCCAAACAGAAGCAAAACTCCTTATTAACCCTCAATTTACACCCTGACATCAGTATGCATATTCTCTATACTGTTCTCTATACATTTCCTAAGGTGCTAACAACGAGAATTAGTTTCACCACGAAGAAATTCTGTAGTTGGTGATCATTTCCTTTATTCTCATGACATGTTTGATTTGATGTTGGTATTGTAGGAAAAAATTAGATTAAGTCCCTCTAAGAGGCCAAGGGATTAAACTATAGCTGTTATTATGACTTTATCTTTCAAGAAATTTGAAACAAATCAATAAAAATAAAAACTTACCAGAAAGTTGTTCAGAAGGGTTGGAACAACCAGTCAAAGTGGCATTATGAAGCTTCTCGACACACTATACATAGAAATAAACAAGTGCAGGGTAACATTAAAAAAAAAGTTGTCTTACAACCAATGCAAAAACAATAATAATGTTTTTCACTCAGCTAACTGCATAATGAATATATTGCTTCAAATTGGAGCACAGACATATATCTCTAGTTGATTAGCAAATGATCACCATGACAAATCCTTTTAAGACTTGTTGTTTGTATGTTAATTAAAAGATGCCTTTTTTTTTTACATGTACATGCAACATCTGTTTATTAGCACCATTGGGAAGTCTAGGCCACAGTAATTTGAAATTGTTTATACAAATTAAAAATGACATCAATATGTAAACAATATTTGTCAATACTTCCTGAAAATAGCATGAGGATTACTAAGGACAGATTTTGTCCTTAAAAGACATGATAAGTTATGCCTGAGGTTTGGTTAACCATAAAGGACTCTAGGCGAAATTTATGCATAAGTTTTGCCGCAAAATAAGTGATAACTAAATTTATTCAATTTTTTGACATAGTTGAAAAAAATTTAATTTATCTCACGAAGTTACACCATGAATGCTGCCTGATCATTTTGTTTTTCATTTTTATACAGCAGCAAAATACTGGAATGTGAGAGAAATGATTCTATGGGTACCCTGGGTCTTTTGGCATTTGATTGTATACAATCAAATGGAAAATAAAGATAATAAGATTTTATAAAACAGACGAAATCGTTGGCGTAAATAATTCATAAGTATACTTCAAAAGATCACTTAAAAAATATATCTGCTCCCCTCTGCGATAGGCGAGAAGAAAGAAATTTATCGCTTAAAGTAATAGCACTAGTGACAAGTGCTTCGAAAGTTTATTTTGAAACCTAAAATTGTGAGCATGAACGTCAGAAGATCATAGATGAAGATTTAGACACTCAAGGTCACCTTCGATATCTTGTAAACACTTCTAGGGCCTTTCGATAATTTACTCGATTTATGAAGAATATTCCTTGCTTGGTAAGAAATTAAACATGGTTGAGTTTTAGTCGACTGAAAACACAGACCTCTTCGCGATCATGTCTAAACTATAGAGAACAAAAATATTCGTGTTTGTTGTTAATGAAATTATAAAACATTGGTAATTGCAAGCTAGTCTGTCATGCTCCAACAAAACTCATGGCTTCGCTTACTGTTGTATTGTAAATTAAGACAAAGGCCATCAAAATAATTAGAAAGCAAGGAAATCAAGACGAAAACTGGCCTTATCGATTTCTTGGACAACTTGAAATTCACTCATAACACGAAGAGTTTGAGGAGTGTCAAGACATACACTCACCTTGTAGCAAAGCGTCGCCAAATTTGAGGGATTCTCGTCTCGTAAAGCTCTGATTTCCGAGGCAGGAATCAAAGTAAAAACGTCACTGATAGTCGCCGACGACTCAGACCAAAACTGATCCCAAAAGGTGTCATCTGTCGCTTCGACAGCCTGAAACGATCGACAAAATTGACTTCGGTGAGTTTATCAGGTGAACATTGACTAACAACCGGTTCAGTCCCACAAAACCCTCCGCCAAAGATCTCGAAAAAGACAGCTGAGAATACATCTTCATCACTTTGCTCACCGTCTTTTTTGTTGTCAGCTGAACGACGGCTTTCCTGAAATTTAGTTTACTGTCCGAACCTCCCATTCTAACAACTAAATTTTCCCTCCTCTTTGTAAACTTTTCAGAAAGGTGACGGTGCGCAGCCTCTGTCAACTGCCTCCGCCACGTGGGTTCGGAAACTGTCGCCCAATCTTCGTGAACCCTCGGTAAGTGAAATGCGCAACCGAATACCGTAGTGGAAAATATTAATATTCAAATTTAGTAGTTCCGGGTCATTAAATTTCGGGAAGTTCTGCGAGCTAAACGTAACGTAATCGGGATAGTTTCGAGACTGAGGCTCAAAGACTTCATGACTTAGCCGTGGATTAAGGAAGTTGGGTCAAATATGTCTGGTGAGGCGACTGAAACACGACTTCACTTCGAGGGAGTTCTCGACAAAGCTGGTAGAAGATTCTTTGAGGTATGTGTCGGAATTTTAAGCTTGCAGATTCTTAAATAGCTCGATTTGCGATCTTATGAAGCCTGCACTATGATGTTAAGCGTTATGAAACATGATTACGATATAAAAGAAAAGAGGAAGGCGATTTTCCTAACGAAAACAGTGTTCGAGATCTTGGTTAGATTAGCTTGATTTACATGTAAGCTTACTCTGATGTAGGAAAGCTCAGCCAACAAGGAAATTGTGAAATTTCAGCGGGAGGTCGCTGTTGTTTATCTGTTCATCACGCCTCTAAAACACTTTTATATCTTTCACCAGTAATAATTCTCATTTATTCACAATTATCACACTCACTTGACTTCCAAAAGGATTGAATAGTACCCATTAGTCTTAGATTTCCGTCGAAAACGAAAGTTGGTTGAAGCAGTTTTGAATTCAGCGCTTGGCTGAAAAGGACATTGACTAAGTTTCTGGTTCATTTGCTTATCCTTCTTGAGATTTCTTCGTCAAAAAAGAAAAGAAAAACTACTGATTAAAGAGAGCTATTTGAATCACACTAACATAAGCGTGCTGTTGACTTCCGCTCAGTTTCATATTAATCAATCTGGCCCCCTCAGTGATATCGATCCTTGATGTTTCTGTGCAACTTTTGGTAAAATAGACTCGAGTCGTATGTGTGAGAATTATTACAACCAGGAATGCTAAAGCGAACATTTCTGTAAAATAACACCTCCGTTTGTAATTGGTTACCATGAAAGCAAGTGTGATAACCACCGATTAATCCTTTCTTCTCTTGAGAGTAATGATATCAAAATAGGATAATGCTAAAATGGCAACAATCGTGCTCAGGTATAGTTAAGATGCTTTAACCCTTAAAAGTGACTAGCATCTAATTTCTCATTACAGTTTCACCCCTGAATCAAACATAAGGGTTGAAAGAATAAACAAAATGAACATTGACCAAAGAAGCTCTTGGAAGTTTGTTAAACAAATTCTCCTAGTTAGTATCTCATGTAATGTGAAGAGAATTGTGTGGAGAATTTGCATACTGATGTTAGGATGAAGAGGGTTTGTAAAACCAGACTTGCCACCAGCTAAGTACTCACTGCTAGCTGAGTAACCATGGATACATTCTAATGTAACTCTCCTGGTGGATTATCTTGGAGAGTCTCCTGGATACAGAAAATTTAATCTCCTGTTGGGCTCCTGTGCAGAAGGAAAATTTTCTGGCTGAGAAATAAAGACAAATTTTGATCTTTTCAGGAATAAGTAGATACAAAGTAAATGTTATCCTCATCATTGATGCAACTGTCAGTTTGTGGGGAGATGTTGCTGTGAAATAGGTGATAAAGAAGGGAAGGAAAGTGGATTACACTGCTTGTACTTTGAATGTGTCATATTTTCCTGAGTAACATCCTTTCTAGATTGGGTGAGTGGGAAATTTGTCTTGTTTCCAGGAGTGCGTGTGCTAATGATAGCCTTATGGTTTGTAGAGATGAGTCAACCCTCATTAAGTTTTCAATATTGGCTATTCCTTTGTGGGGGAAATGCATATTTTATTTTTCCTATGTGTTACAACTATAACTCAAAGGTAAATAGTCCATTTTGCACCCCACAGGTATGTTTCACTTAAATAATAGGATCCTTGTAGGTGCCTTTGTTTCATTGAATTTTGGCCAGAAGTACAGTGTACCCCACAATTAGTTCTGTGCTGTGATCACTGTGGAACCTTCTAAATCATAAGTTACTTGTGCAGTATGCAAAATGTTTCAGTCTTGTATTGTACATAAATGTATCTCAACCCTTTAAATTCCCAGAATTGAATTTAACATGTTACTTCTCCCTATAATATCTCCACATTATCTAGCAAACAGGTAATGAGAAAACTCAAGCTTATCAGGTAGAAGGTGTCATCTTGATCTAAAAACAAAATTCTTGCAACTTATTTACTCGGAAATGAAGCAGCCAGAGGGGTGAATCAATAATTAGCTCTTGGGAGTTAAGGGGTTAAACAGCCTCATTCTGTGGTTTGTTATGCATTATGGGGGCAGGGGATTGCTTTCTGGTGGAGCAGAGAGCTGGGCTCCCACCCCTGAAACTGTGCCTCAGTAAAACAGATGCCCTATGTGAGTTTTTTGGTGGTTCTAACCTACAGTACTCTAATGGGTTTCTCTCTTCATTAAAAAAAAAATCTTAAAATATAATTTGACTCATGTGGCTTTAAAGTTTGCATATGGGTAGGATCAGCATTGTTTTAAAATTTACATCGTAACATCAGTATATATTCCTAATAGTGTTTTCTATATATTTCCCAAAGTACTGACAAGGAGAATTTGTTGAACAATCAAGAGCTTTTTTTAGTTGATGATCATTTCCTCTATTCTCCAGACCTCAATGCAGTGATTTGGGGTTGATACTGTAAGAAGAAATTTAATGCTAGCCCCCTTAAGGGTCAAAAGGGTAAAGTTTTATGAGTTCAAATATATTAAAAAACATGGTAAATTTATCATTATTCTTGTTCTACATGTACATTGGTATACCACATGTGAGTTTTATGTTGGTGAAATTAAATGAATGATGATTTGGTTTAGTAATTATTATATTTTGTGCCACAATATTTTTAGGGCTTTAGAAAGAGATGGTTCACATTAGATGGGCAGGAGTTGAAATATTACAAAGCTGCTGAGAAAACAGTAAGATAAAGGAAGCAAGATTGAATTTTGCAACAGAATTCTGTTTACTAGATAGACATGTATGCCTTTTATAAAATACCATAGATCAAGACTTTCTTTTGAGCTACTTGTCAGTCATGTTCATTAAACAGTCAGTGATGAATATGGATATTTAGAATTTATGAATCCTTTTCTTTTTACAGGAAGAAAATTACCTTGGAACCATTGATTTTGGCCAGGTAATATTTTTTTATCAACTGGGGAAGATCATGTTGGAAGTACACATGTGATATAACAGAAGACAGATACTACAATATAACTAAATCTCTATTTCTACATCTTCAATCAATCAATTCCTTGATTTATTCATAACACTAAAATTTTGATTTGATGTATTACTGTGGAAAAAATCATTCCTTCATGATTTACCTCCATTTCTGGGATAACCATTGTTATAGGTTTATAAGGAAAGTGCTATATCACGTGACATACTTAATGACAGTTTTTGGCCAAAGTAAGAGTTATCTAAATACAAGTATAATTAATTTATCTTACATCTGTTATCATTAGGTCAAGGCAGTTAACCCAGTAAAGATAGTCCACAATGGCTTTCAGATTATCACCAAGAGCAGGACATACACATTTGTAAGTACTGCTGAAATGTCATGCCATTCACCTCAATAACATACTTAAGTGAAAAGCTCTCCTCCTCTGCCCCTTGGTCTACGTGCATGTAGCCTTACCCCTCCTCGAAGGTAAAACTCGCCTCTGTTTCACCTTGGCAGGGGGGGGGAGGGTACAGCTACATGTAGGCTACTGCTCCCAGGCTTCCTTATCCACCCCTCCCTCCCCCAGAGCTTGCTGCAGCAGCAACTATTTTGCCAATTGACGATATCACCCCTCTAGAGTATCATGCCCTCAGGTGTGCTTGTATTGTCTGTCTGATCGCCTTCAACTGCATGATGGAAATTTCGTGGAGTGGCCGTATGCCTTCATATCTTGTGCCTTTCCTTTTGCTGTACAGATGTAGCAAATGCCAAGTTCCTTTGAACCTTAAGGGTGACCAGCATCTAATTTCTCCTTACAATATCACCCTTGAATCAGACATTAAGGTCCAAAGTATAATGGAAATGATCATCACCCAAAGAAGCTCTTGATTGTTAAACAAATTCTCCTTGTCAGCACCTTAGGAAATGTATAGAGAACAGTATGGAGAATATGCATACTGATGTCAGGGTGTGAAAGGGTTGAAGCCGTCTTGTCTGCCCCCATTTGAACTCTGCTGTAAGGCAATCAAATAGTGCCATGTGCGCAAGAAAGCAAAAAACTAACGCGCAATGCTTGTGTTACCTTACTCGTTATGCGCAAATGAAGTGTTTTGTTGTCCCTTGAATTTGCTTCTCCATATCGCGGTCAAGTTTAGGTACAACTGCAGGCGTATTTGTAAACGCAATGCGTACATTTATCAGACAACAGCCCTTTACTCGATAAACCACAATCACATTTCCGGATAAATGTCGCGTAAACTCGCCTACTTCATTATGTGAAAGGTCGTAAATGCAAGTAATAACCACTTAAAACTCCTTTTTTTTAACATTGTAAATTATGATAAGAGTAAACGTTTAAGGAGAGGTTAAGTGTTATGCCAGCCAGAAGCCATGATCTGCTGAGGGTTATTTTTCGAATTAAGGTTTCTTGCTCTTTCAGTCCGCTCCAACACCTGAGTTGTTCAACGACTGGGTAAGTGTACTGAGGCAAGCAATGCAGCTGAAATCCTTTGATATGCGCAGGAACACTATCAGGTAAGAGAGGTAGATTTTGAACTGTGAGTTCAAAGTCGAGTTTTGAAAGTAATCTGGGATGACATTAGTTTGTCTCGTCTTTGTTCTTTAATTGGTTCAGAAACCTCATCTCATCCTCTCAAACAAACAGGATTATGTCCGTCGGGTTCATCTCAAGGCGCAGCTTTAAAGTTGGTGATCGCGAATTGTGCATGAAATCGATTACATGAAACGTTATTTAAGTCGCTTTCAACGTGCGCCTCTTAAGTTTAATCTTGGAAGCAAAGCGGTATTTTTCTGGCATAAGCTCAAGCCCCGTTAAAGTGAATTTTTTTTTTTCAAGCTGGAATTTATACCATTGATTTCATTCGAG